>NW_019739960.1:1200091-1233301 GCF_002891405.2 Cryptotermes secundus
GGGGGGCTCATTGTAGTATTTAAAAACTTGGTTCTTCTTTTAAAGAAAGCAGACTGCAGCTCTTTTTCAAATATGATGCCGTTAATGAAGTTCAGAAAAACAATTATTGTTTATTCTGAGTATAAAATGTAACCTGTTATACTCTTTGGGCTTAATTTTGTATTGGTGAATGTTGAAGCAAATGATACACAGTTATCACCACACTTCCAAAACTATATGTTTTATTGACCATAGCCATCTCTACTGCTACTGAAGTGCAGTCTGTCAAGCTGTCGTTCCGTTCAAATAACAAAACCTAAGCAGGTTGCTGACTTGTGTAAAATGTATCATTTTTGTGTCAATAGTGACCGTGTACTTAACGGCAGTGTTAATGAATGACATTTCTGGAACATTTCTTGAATGGGAATATCAGTAGGTTGATTGCCTGTTTAGGATTTGGGGTTCCCACAGTGGTGAAAGCAAGCAGAGCAGATCTGTGTGCCACCTACTTTCACACTGATTTCTTGTTTGGCTTATACTTTGACCCCGAAGATGGAGGCAACATGGTTCTTCAAAATGTCTGTTGTATGTAATTTTTGTGCAGTTCTCATGCCATCTCTTCCGAAACTTGTTCATGTTCTTGTTGATGTGTCGGTTATCTTTGCAACACCAAACTGTTGTGGAATGCTTACTGTTTAACACTATCACTCCAAATGTATCTTCTTTTGTTTGAGCTCATTGCATGATTTCATTACTATTATTATTGGAGGGGGTGGGTTTCTGCATGCACTACAACCAGTTGTTGATCCATTGTGCGTCCCCCTTTAATTTCTACTGTCGCCATGCCCTTCCAGTACTGGTGTTCGCTATCAGCCTCGTTCTGCCAGCAAGGTCGGCCCTCTCTGGCAGTGGTCCCCGATACTTCCCCCTCTACCAGAGGAATTGGAAACTACTTGGGCGGGAAACTTTGCCTAATTTTGCTCAGAGGTCTCCTAGAGACATGAGGATCTTTTACGTGCCGTAAAGCTGCAACATGGGACACACGGCTTAAAGTCCCTCCCGGAGGACTTGTTCCCTGAATTTTTCCGCCCTTAAAAATTCCACGACCTCCGCCGGGTTTGAACCTGCGTACCTTGAGTCATGAGGTGGGAACGTTACCCCTAGACTACAGAGGCCACTTATGATTTCATTAACTAACATACTTACATTTTCTATTACACATCACAGTGCACAGGCTCTTGCGGAAAGAATGAAGTAATAAGACCACAGATGTAACAGTAGAAATGTGACTGGTCTTGGCTTGGAAAATCCAAGAAATCTCTAATTTTACAGAGATATTGCAAAACAGGGTCCAAAAGTCAGGTGAGATTTACACTGCTTGGAAATTCCAAATATTGCTGCCCAAAAGGTAGGCTGTTCCTGGCCATGGGAATTCCATTGTCTGTCCATTGAAATGAAAGAATGTACAGCGTGTACAAGTGGCACATGGATGGAGAGATTTTCATTTGTACAGAGTGGTACAAAGTTTTTTTATTGCTAGTGGGGTGGAACTAAGTCCCTTGTACTGCGGCCACTTCTGGCCTACTTGTACGAAGAGTTAGTTGTTTTTCTGTGTTTCTGACATAGAAAAGTTGAAATGGTGTAGTACCACAGTATGGAATGTAAGAAAGTGGACGAGATACAAAACATATAGGCAGCCAAGTTCAAGAGGGTTGTTTATAACTAAATAACTATATTTAGCTGAGCCCTTCGTGAGAAGCCACCAATTATGCAGCTACTGAAGAACTTTTCAGCATTTTATGGAACCTGAAGGTTCATTACAATGTTCGCAAGAGTCCTCCAATGGCCTCAGTCCTGAGCCAGATGAATTCTTTTCATGTCACCCCATCCTCTCTCTCTAAGATTCATTTTAATATTGTCCTCTAACCTACTTCTGAGCATTCATAGTAGTCTTTTTCCTTCTGGGTTCCCCACCAGAATTCAGTTGGCATTCCTCTTCTCCCCATGCTTGCTATGTACTACTGATTTCTGTATTCCTATGAGTGTGTTTGTAATTGATTTGTTGTTTATGTTTATATTTTAAATTTTGAAAACTCCAGCTGCTGTTTCATTTTACAGTTTCACCATGTCTTCTCTAATAAAGGAGATACACATTAACTCTAGTGGTAAGTCTGTTTTTGCTTTTCCAAATATATGTACATCAGGATATTCAGTTTAGTCTAGCAGAATTACAGTAGTCATCACAATGTTTGCCTCACTTCAGCCAAGGTCACTACTCTTAAGGTTTCCTGGTTGCTGAGAACAAAAGTATGTGGATTGTAGTAGCATACCCCTTGTTATTAAGGTAGAACAATCTCTCATGAGCAGCAGGGATTGTGTGTTTGACAACACAGTAGTTGGCAAGACCAAGGCTTTTTAAAATGTTGTCTTGAAAATGTATATTTCGTGTGTGGAAGCCACCAGTTTGTTCCCATGTGTACAGAAATTAACCTTTAGTGACCAGGTTGCATTAATGTACGTAACAATGCATATATTCCTACGTGCTCTCCGTATCAGGAGGCTGTCTCATTTGCTCACAAGGGGCTGACTTACTTAATCCATTGAATGCCGTGAGCCAATTAGATCGGCTTAACACACTTGTCAATAAGTAAGTTGCAAATGGCTATAGAACTTAAACAAATAAGAGTACTGATTTGAAAAATGCTTTTATTTCTCAACATAATCTCCCTATACGTTGAGGCACTTGTCCCATCGTTTCACAAGCCCCTGAAAACCAGCAGCATAAAATTCTTTGGGCTGCTGTCGGAACCAGGCGTGTTCACACGGCATGGCCTACCACATAATGCATGACAGGTTAGACCATGGGTCTCCACATAGTTTGTTACATGTAAACAAGTCTAGAATATACCATTATGTTCACGGGAATATGACAAAATTGCAACAACTAACTTGATGATATGGAATATCACATGAAGAGTTTTTAACCTTATTTTACACCATAACTTTCGTTTTGTAAAAAGTTTATAGTTCATTGTATTTTATACCATGTATTTTATAATGTAATAATTATCAAGTATCCAGCTTCACCATCAAAATTGCAGTTCAGTAGTGTGTGAATATTGATAGTCGTGTGTTTGCCTGATGATGGCTTTAATAGCCAAAACACGTAAAAAGCTAAGCTAATTTTAGCCTTGACCATTGTATTGTTGTGTTGCGATGGACTCTGATAAAGAATTGAAAAGTTTAATTCTCACATATGCCAGTATTCTTTATGAAGTCCAGTGAAATGAATTTTCACTTAGTTATTTTATTTTTAGATGATGTTTTATGACAGTTTGTTCCTTGTTGACAGTTATGATGCTTTACTTCATTCCTGCTTTCCTGTACTGCTTGTATAACAACTTGGCTTTTGTCAGCCTGTCAGCATTCGACCCAACAACATACTACTTGCTTCTCCAATTCAGAGTGGTGGTGACTGGTATTGTATTTCAGGTGAGTGTTTATTGGTACTGTTTGCAGGTAAACCATGCTATTGGCTGGCCTGAAATGCGAATATCAAGTTTTTTAAACATTTACTATTATGATCTTGCCCCATCTTCATGTTGTGGTCTTTAATGTTGCCACCTGTAATCTTTGTAGTTGTGTACCACTATTTTGGACGAACAAACTGCCTCCACTTTAATAGTAAGTACATAACAGCAAAGATTCATATTGTGGTCTTCAAGGTTATGACTGTGTGTAATCTGAGAAGTGAGTACAAACATTTTGGAGTTGTCAGTTTCGGTTCTTGGTGAGGAGACTGTTGACCTGTGAGCTGCCATTGATGGTCTTGACACTGGGAATCAGCAAGCTGGTGGCTTGGGCCAGAACAGACAATGTGACCCTGTCCAGTAGGCAGTTGTATTGGCAGTCCACCAGGAGGACGAATTCGGAGAGGAGGTCGACACTGATGAGGGGATGTGTGACATCGGCGACCGTGAACTGCCATGTGAAATCCTGGTGTACTCCAGTGTGAAGTACACCCCAGTTGACAGCCTCCTTACCGAGTACCAGAAACAACATCCCACAGGATGAATATACTGCCTCCAAAATATGGATACCCACATTCTAGATGATACACAGTATCATATGACCACAATTAGAATCTTCATTGCCATGAAAATCTCAGATCATATATTCCCCGATCCTGGCTGATAATTNTGTTTATTACAGAAATTGCAGAAATAGGAGCAAATTTAGTAGATGATTACAGTTTTTATGGCGGGTATTTAAATTAATTCCGTACCGCTGCCCTTACGGGAATTTAAATGCCCGTAGGATAAAGGCTAACTGATAATGGCATTAGTATTGAGAAATTATATATATATCTTCGGAACTGTTCCTGCTGAAGGGTTAATGGAAAGTAGCACTTGAAAGAAACCTCATTGCCATGCTGTATAGTGCTGTTCTTTTGCTACAGTAAACTCCTAGTTATCTGGTATTCGGACACCTGGAATTCTTATCCAACTGGCCAAAAATTTGGAAGAAAATGTACCATTTTTGTAAACTTAGTTATTCTAGAAGCAGATCTGCTGTGTGTATATGTTCACCTGCCACATAGCAGTTCTCCCAGCTGCTACTAGCAACACCATTGTCTGCCCTCAGGCAGATGCTATTAGACTAGAAGCTGGCTGAGTTTATGATCATGTTTGCAGCATCCGTATCAGTAACGTTTCACTCTTCACTGCACTATAATGCGTAATGAAACTCCCATGCAAGAAGTAGAGCAAAAACATGTTGTTGCGACTATGTACTGGGTTTCTGTAAGAGTTTTCTCATGTAATGTACTCACCTCATTCTCCAAACATGCCTGATAATGAGGAGTTTGCTGTATTTAATGCATCGTTCCCATTAATGTCTGCATACATAGTGTGACAATTAAGTTCCCGAACTGAGGCCATAAAGAACCTCACAAAAAAGATAAAACATATTTAATAGTACCATCACTCAGTATAGTCCCTGCCTGCTTCTGTAGATCATTTACATCACTCATACAATGAATTGAATGCTTGAGAGAACGCTTCTTCCTGTAACGCCTTGAGTTCTGTCATCACAGTCTGTTGGATCGATGAAACAGCCTTGAATCTAGGCCCTTTCATCGCAGATTTTAATTTAGGAAATGAAAGAAGTCAGTCGGTGTTAAATCAGGGGATTATGGTGGTTGGGATAACACAGGGATCCCTTGTTTCGCCAAAAACTCAGAGGCAGTGTCTGAAGAATGCACTGGTGCATTGTCATGCAGAAGATACCAAGACCCACTTTCCTGAAACTGAGGCCTAACGTGATGAACTGTCACTCTATTGATCCCTGACATTTCATCTAACATCCGAACACTCAAAATTCGATCTTCGGCCAAACACTTTTGAATGACTTCTGTTGATTCTTCTGTTCTGGAAGTTGAAGGATGGCGTTTCCATTCATCATCTTGTAACAGCTCTTGCCCTTCTTGAACCTGTTATGCTATTCAAACACACTTGTTCTCAATAAACATTCTTCACCATATGCACTTTTCAGCATTTCAAAGGTTTCAGTAGCTGTTTTCTCTAATTTTACACAAAACTTAATCACTGTATTTGTTCCATTTGAAACCTTCGACACAACGAAAATACTAACTTCACCAAAACAGTTGTAATCCTTATATGCATCAAGCACACAAGTTGAAACTTGCACATCATATAAATAAACATTCACTGAAACTAGTCCCGTTTGTCCTGTTAGTTGTATTACTGTAATAGTGTAATTTCGGGAACTTAATCGTCACACTGTGTATCCCTGAATATTTATATTTTTGTTTATTTATGGGCGTTTAATCACCAGTCTGTATCGTGATGTGGAAGCACCATTTAAGGGTATTTAAATTTTGCTGTAGGAAGTAATGACATCAAATATTGTATTCTGGCTTGGTTGTCAGTGGTGTGGGTCACTTGTGATGTTGGCATAAGGAAAGGTAATCTTGTGGATTATGTGCTTATCTGCCAGGACCTAGGTTTGTTGCCTGATCATAGTGTTAACTCAACTTAAGATTGTATGGGGTTCATGGGACCATAGATCCATACAGCTGGTGTCTACTTTTCTGGCATCTTGGGTAGTACATTTTTATGATGCAGGAATAGTGGAATGTGTCGTGGTTATATGTAGGGAATTGTGTTTAAGTAATTTTCTCCGTTGTTTATTTATTGGAGTGACATTTCATGTTCCAGTTTAATTTTCTCGTTGTTTATTTATTGGAGTGACATTTCATGTCGCAGTTTACATTTATAATGTAAATAATTAAACACATATTCAATTTGGGATTACTGAGTTCCTGGACTTTGTCATGTTCTAAAAATAGACTATTCCTAGAACATTATAATGGACAGAGTCCAGAAATGTATTAAACCTGTCTGTAACACATCATCATTATAGCTCTTGAGAGTGGACAGATAAATGTGTGAGTTTTACACAAATCACTGAAGATAGATCATATTTTGCTTCTTTCCATATAATTTTTAAATTAATCTATTAGTGACGACAGAACATTATGAAATTATTTGTGTAAAACAAAAACAAAAATTAGGATTTGTAAATGTCTAAAATGACTGGTGATAAGCTTAATCGAATTACATTCTTTTCAATGAAAATTAAAAATGGTGGACCAAACAATAGCCAAATAAATGTGAAATTTCAAGTGAGACACAGCCACTCCTGGGAATGCAGCTGCTGTGTAGTTTGGGGAATTGTATGGAAATCATTTCTATATCTAATTATATATTTTCAGTAAGGTGTATATATCTTATGTGTTGCAGATTCTTTTTAGAAAGCACTTAAGTTCCAAACAATGGCTATCATTAATTCTTCTAACGGCAGGCTGTATGATAAAACAGATAGACTTCACACGAACAGATGCTGCCAAGATTTCAGCGACACCAGAGGCACAAAAGTCAGATAATGGCTTTCATCTGAGTATAAATTTGGTGTTTATATTTGTACAGGTATGTTACATAGTATAGCAGTGTTGTTTTTGAGCAGGTTTAGCTCTGGGTAGTTTTGTTTTCCCCTGCTAAGCATTGTCACTGCTCCACATACCTTATCGCTGTTATCATTAGTGGCTGGCACAATAGATCTGTTTTAGACTACAGTTCTAAGAGACTCAGTCTTCCCTTTCACATTTCATTTTCATTATTTTTATGCAGAACAAGCAGGAGTATTTTTGCCACTTTCCATGTCATTATCACAATTATATATATAAACTCTGTGGCCTGTAGTCTACAAGTGAACTATACTCACCGAGCGACATCAGTGAAGTTAGTGCCAACTTTTGCAGATAGAGGGTGCCATGTGGTCAGTGCAGTGGTTCCCCATGGCTGTTAACCTCGGTTTTCTAGACCAGAGCTGCTACTTTTTCATTCAAGTAACTCCTCAGTTGTCCTCACGAGGCTGAGTGGACCCCATTCCAGACCCACTAATTCTCAGAAAATCTGTTAGTGCTGGGAATCAAACCTGAGATGTCTGGATCTGTATCCAGGAACTCTGACCATTAGACCACAGAGGTGGTCTCAATTGTTTGTGTGTGTGTATATATGTATATATACAGAATAAAACTCTGAAGGAGGAATGATACTGATATTTAAAAATTTGAGTTCACTTACATAATTAAAATAAAAAATAAACACGATGCAGTGGGAGTGCTTGGTTTGAATCCTGGCCAGAACATTATTTGTTGTAACTGATTTTTTCTGTGATTCCCTCCAAGGAAATGCTGGGTTGGTTAGGCCCAGCAATTTCCCTGCAGATCTGTCTAATCATTAATTATCAGTCAGTAAATGGTAATTTGACACCACAGTCTAAGACATTGACAGTGCTAAAAAATAAATCACAAGAAAAGGTTGTATTGTTTCACAATATTTGAACTTGCCACAATTTGCATACATTCTGGCAGCAAGACATGAACATATGCTTTATTTTCTCCGTTCTTACTTTTAGACCGACCTCATTACTCATACAAAACTTAGTTATTGACAGTGCTGCTGTATACCACAAGCTTAGATATATTCTGTTATGACTTTTGAGTGTAGATAATCATTTGAATTTTGACAAAAAAGTTTGGAATGTGTTATTAAAGGAATCAAACCGTGGTTAAAAATATTAGAAGCTCTTGAGACAGTATTCCCACACTTTGATACATGAACAGTTTGCCCCATCAGATATTTTGTTCACTTTTCTGTGCCCACAAGTACAGGATGGTTTTGTTTTATGCAGATTCCTTCTTTCTTAAATGTGAGTGTTGTGTTGTAACTCAAGTCCAGTTGATGTGGATGGTAAACATGCATGCCACTTTTAATCATAATCATGCTGTATAATTAAAATAATAACTTTTATAGTAACAAACCTAGTTCTATTGCTTCATAGATAGTGCTGCCATAGGGACAGTTCTTCATTCTTTCTTTACTATAAGATACTGCCACTCCACCACCTCAAGCTTATAAAGGATGGCGCTGTGAAATAAGCAAATACTACATGTTAACTTCGTACAAATAAATTTGGGGGGAGTAAAATAAAGAGGACAGGAAAGAGGTTGAATGAATATTTGATGAGACAAAACAAAACATGACAAAATGTTTATGGATGTAACTTCTCAATACCTTGAAAGAAAAGTATTCTTCCTGCCAACATCTTAACCCAGCTTAGATGATAGCACTGTGGAAGAACATGCCGCAAAAAGAGTACAGTCTTCTGGGATCTTATTTTGTGTATTCAGATAGAAGTTCACAGTTGTTTTGGAGGAATGTATTGCTCACATCTTCTCAGTTGAAGACTAAGCCAAGCAAGAAAACAGGCAGGAAGCAGAGTAAGAGTTACGGTACATTTTTCTGCTTACTACTTCCTTGTTCAGTAAACTCTTCGGCCGCTGAAGATGGAGACAGAATATTTCTCTGAAGTACAAATAAGATTCTACCACATTACATTGCATCACATCCCAGAAGATGTTAATCATCATTGTTACTGCTGGAAGAACCTCAGTGTCACGTCACAAAAAGATACCATTTAAACTTGATGATGCATTCAGACAGCAGAAGAAGAATTTAAATCTGTGGAGAAAAATGAGTGAGCTGTGGAGTGCAAACATGCAGGGAAGTATGAGCACATGTAACTTGCATTGGGATGCTTTATTGATTAAATGTTGTTGGTGGTCATAATCAAACTTGGAACACATTAGAAGTGAATCAAGTTGGTGAGAGTCAAAGTGGAGACCAGATGAGTGAGGTCAGATAATTAATTATAAGAATATTAGGATTGCATTCTTCTAGAATGTATTGTCTTGTTGTGTGATGGATAGGTACCAGCATTTCAAAGGAACCCATCCAGAACAAGACTACGTGATAGCACATTCTTAGTGTTCACTATCATGAGGACCTCAGATCTGATATAGAAATGCTGTTTGTGAGATAAACATACATAATGAAGTCTGTGTATCAGAAATTGATATTATAAGAAATATGAAGAGATGTAACCTGCCTCTACATCTTAAGATCATTATACATAGTTTCACAGAACTAATTTTATATAATATATAAAAGGTAAAGCTATCCCTGTAACAAGCCATGGAGGCCCATAGGGTTGTGAGATGTTGAGGGTCCCACATTATCTAGACAATCGGCTTACAGATGGTAAGGTTGTCAGCCTTACGCCCTGGCCGCCCTTTACCCCTCAAGAAGATCCCTGGTACTCATTTCTGTCAAGAAGCTGAGTCAACCCCAGGACTATAGTACAGCTGGAAGGATTTGGCAAGTGACCTCATTGGGAATTAAACCTGCGACCTTCCAGCTTGTAGCATATAGTGCCTCAACCAAATACACTACCGTGTGTCCCAAGTATTCATTCACTGTTTCCTGATCTACATGTTTTTGATAAATACAGTGATGTGCAAGAATACAGATCCCATGCATCACGAGAGTCACCTGTATTAGATGCATGATGTTCACATGCAGTAATGCTCTCAACAGAGGCCCCAGACTTGCCATCAAATGCAATTATTATATTCAGCATCTTATGTGACGGACTGGAGCTTCACAAGGATGAGTATGTACCTATCAGTGTATAAATAGTGGTTTTACTGCAGAAAGTTTGGAACCTCTAGTGATAGCNGGTGGTTATTGACATCATGTAGGCATGTAGATGGATGCTAAGATTTTGCAGTAACATACTGATGATGGATTCAACATGCTCCTGCATAACACCACACCTGACATATGAGGCTCACTGGCAGCGGATCCTACTGTACTTCAGTATGAATCTTCACAGCTGCGAAAATCTCAGATGTTGCATTTCAGACCTCTTCTAATGCTTTGTAGAAACTGAAGGTCAGACGGTGTCAGCAGTGAAATTGCCACTGGACTTAACTATGTTCCATACAGCTTTTATCCAGGCAGACTGCTCTCTTGATGTCTAACATTGGCTTTCAAGAATAAGCAGCGCTGAATGTAACGTTTTCCATGCAATTGCAGCTTTTGATTGAACACTGGAGAAACTTCCATGTAGCTGAAGTGACAGCTGTGGCAACGTACGGACATGAACGGTTTCTTAGTGTTCATCATAACATTGTCCTTCCATGTTGGAAGTCTTCTGACTTGACACTTTCTAACAGAAGTCCATACAAATAACTATATATGAATTTCTTGTCTACCTCATCAAATACTCTGATATTTCACTGTTATAAGAACAAAGACCTCTATGAATCAGTAAGTTCCTCATTATGTAATGTTATATAATTGCCCACTTCCTGCCATGAGCATTTTTTTCCCATTGTATTGATTACATCTGTTTCATTTGCAGACATTATGTTCATGCTTCGCTGGAGTGTACAATGAATATCTACTGAAGGGAGAAGGTGCAGGGGTTAATATATTTGTCCAGAATGTTTTCATGTACGTGGACTCGATTGTGTGTAATGCTGGAATACTACTCTACCAGGGGAACCTTTTTGAGGCTTTCACTCGAGACTCTTTAACATCTGTGTTCCAGTTCAAAGTCATCATCATCATGCTCAACAATGCTGCTATTGGTATAATAACCAGCTTTTTCCTCAAGAACTTGAACTCCATCTTGAAAACATTTGCAAGTGCTCTTGAATTAATGTTCACTGCCATTTTGTGCTGGATTCTGTTTGGAATTCCTGTTTATATAAACACATTTGTAGCGATTTCCATTGTGTCATATGCTGTAATCTTATATTCTCAGAATCCTGTTGTTAATGAAGCTAAACATATATCGGAGAAAGCAAAATACTTAAGTGAAAGAGGGACAGAAGAAGTGTAGATTCTAGACAGTTGACCATTCTCTCTCTCCTCCCTGTGAAGACTTCTGACATAATTTTCCCATACATGTCCACCGTCGGAAGCCTTCAGCAACTAGCTTTAAAAGTTTACAGCCACATGTGATCATATGCTGAGTGTTACATATTTATTGTTTGCATTTTTTGACATCTAGTTTAATATTTTATATATATGAACAAGAGCTTGCAGAAGTTTATATTTGCCTCATAGTTTTTTATTATTATTATTTTCATTCATATTACTTTGTAACTGAGGAGCGAGGTTGGAAATAAAAAAAGGTTCAGAAAGGGTTAAGTGGTGCTGTTGTTAGGTAAATTTACAAAGTTGAACCTGCTGCAGAAGTGTTTTCAGTATCAAAGCATATTAGTGATCTGCATTGATGTCCTTAGAAGACAGAACAGAATGAGGTTGTTACGTAATATCTTTGTCACTGGCACATAACACAAACTGTGGCTGTTGTAAGCATACCTTCTCTCATGTGTATCCTCTTGCAGCTGTTGGTTCAAACCACTCTTTTCCTACTCGCTGCTGCACATCATGTTCGTGGTCTTCCATATACCTTGCCTTACACAGTTGGTTTCTTGAATTAAAATACATATGGCATTCATTCGGCACTATTTTAATTCTCACTAGTACAGTGACCCATATGATACATGGTACAAGTGTAACATGGCAGGCTGTGAATTCAGAGTGTTCTGATACAAGTCACTGTGCTGAATTTTGTAAATAAGATGCATGATTTTAGAACTGCGAAACAAGTTTTAAATTACTCTCTATCTTATGACTGTCTTGCACTCTCTTTCTGTGGTATGATCTGAGGTTCTCATGGTGATATGTACTTAGATCATTATGGTCATCTGGGTTGCAACATGTTGTAGTACTGGTGGATACCGTTGTTTTGGTTTTCAAGGAATATCTTGCTTTCATCTTCCTGTCAGCAGTGGTCACGAAAAGGGCCATTTTCCCACAATTCCCTGTCCACCCATCCTATTTGCCTGGGCTGAGCTCTGTCTTCTCTCTCTCTGTCATAGGCATGAGTGGCAATTCCCCATGTAATATATTTATATAATGTGCATCCTGCTAATGTCAGCTCTGAAGATGGTGGCAGCATGTTCCTCTGAAATGTAGGTATCTATTGGTAAGATCACAGGGTGTCACAACTCAAAAGACCATAATTCTTTCTATCATCATTGTTGATCATCCATAAGCATTTTATTTATAAGTGCAAAAAATGTTTGCATATTTTACTGAACATATCTCATAGAGTGGGTTTTATATATTGTATTTGTAAACCAGAAGTATTGATTGTTGTGATACATATGCATGAATGGGTGTTGAAGCAGGCCCTCTGTTGACTTAACTTTATGAACAGGAGAAGAAGACAGAAGTACAATTTCAGTACCAATTAATGAAACATGGCATAAAAGAAATCCAACTGAACAGCACATAATTTACTTGCATGCAGTTGCTGCTTTCTTACTGGAAAATGTGCTTCATTAGAAGGAATGGGCTTCTCCTGCAATGTAGTTTCATGTCCCCTTTCACCATCATCAAATACACAGTTTCACAGAACTTCCCACAAAGTGAAGATGTTGGTTGTACAATTACATATTAATTAATCGCAAACTCACTATCATATACTGGGCATTGATTTAGTTAATACGTAAGACACAGTGGTCAAAAGATGTTGTGTTATGAACTGTTTGATTCAGCGTTCAATGTATATTGGTGACTTTGTGATCAATTAATGAATAATAGTGCAACCAGTCAATGTCACTGGCAGGTTTCTTATAGATAATAGATGAATGTTGCCAGATTAACCAAAATGCAACAGGTTATTATATTATATATTGCAGTTCTTTGGTTTTTTAGGGCTGTCATGTTGGCATGCTGAATTCAGACAACAGTACAGTGGAATTTTATTAGTTCAGTCTCTATGTAATGAAAGTTGTGTTCACTAACAAATCACATTGAACCAAAACCTGTAATCTATAGGTGGTTGTGCAGTTTAATACTTGAAGCTTTTGTGGTGACTCAGGATGACAGACTCATCTTTAGGGAATCCTTTCATGATAGAGGTAGCTCAGGTCTCAGAAAAGTTGGATGTCCCAATTTGACATGGCTATCACCAATAGTTACATAATGTGAAAAAGCAGCAGTCTGTGTGGGCTGCAAAAGACCAGAAACAGATCTGTTTACCAGATAGTATTTACCATGTAGTTTTTGTACAGCTGCATTACATACAAATCAGAAATACATTTGCTAATTCTCATGTGCTGTGTCATCCAAATCACCATGATCTCATTTCAACTGTATGTATGAGATGGCTATCACAAGGCAGAAACAAATCATGATATTCTTAAAAGGCTACACTTCAATTGCACAGTGCAAAGAAATATGTTCTCTTTTTCACTCATTCTAACAGAAGTCAATAAAGTACAAGGATCATGAAGAGATGTGACATCATGAAGTCAAGTAGAAATTACCTAATGCTTCAGAGGAACATGCTCAGAATGGAGGCAGCACATTCATATGAAACATAGGCTTCTACCAGACTGTACAGCATCACATGCCAGAAGATAGTACTCTTTTTTGTGATGTGTTCTTTTATGCTATCAAACGATAAAGGTATAAAATAGGGTAACAGAACTTAACTCCATTCTCTTTATATTGCCATACTACTCGGGCACAAGGGAAACTGCCTTTGCATTCTGTACGTTTGATTGTACTCATTGAGGCATCCAGTTCTGTTTGATGGTGTCACTATATTAAATACTTCACATGATTAATTTTAAGGTGCACCTGCTTGTATACTGAACTAACAGAAAGAAATTGCAATCTCCCTCAAGCTGTTACACTTCCTCCTCTGATGTGCTTCCTTATATTCTCTTCCACTCATTTCGCCATATTGCTCACACAAGTGTTGGTAGAGGCAAATATGTGATAACCTTTACTAGTGACCATCGTTTTGGGATTGTTGCCATAGGCTGAAAGGGGTTGGAAGCAAATACAGCATGACTCAAAAAGGGGTCAGTCAAGAGTGACATCGTCGCCGCTTTCCTTCATGACCTCAGTGTGATAATATTGTTTGTACAATAATTTTTTTTTAATGAAGAGTTGTCTTCTGGGATATAATGCCATGTAGTCAGTTGAAAGTTAACCATGGTGTTGTATTCCAGAAGATAGAATTCTTCATGACCACTACTATGAAAGTCTCAGATCCTGCAGTTTTTGTATTCTTTTGCTTCTTTGAAATGCTGGAGAAGGAAGACAGTATTTTATTTAACAAATTTTGTATTAGCTGGTAATGCAGTTTTTGTGTTCATCTGTTCATTTTACTGATGATTCTGGGTTTACACACAAATTGATCTAGTCTTTGATCAAAATATATATTTACCTGGCAATGGGGGACAAAAATGTGTGATCCATTGTGGTTCAAAATGTTTTGTGAACTGCAGTTGCTGGTTCATTATGTCTGCAGCTGTAAATTGTGAACATTTTAAATGTTTAAGGATGTAGTCTGTAACTATTTGTCCTTAAACAATTGACTTCCTCAGTTATGAGCTGGTGGAGCACGCAGGGCCTACCCAGCAGTTCAAAGCATTGCATCTTTAACATGAGTTTTTCTTTTATTATATGAAGAATTTAGTATTTAAACCTGTGAGATACATTCACTTCACCCACTAATGTATTGATATTATTTTTAAAATTATATGTATTAAAAATACCAAAATATAAGTGCTTTTTCATTCTTACAGGCATCTGCTTCTTTCTGCATTTCTGTTTTTGTGTGGGTTATCTAGCATCCAAGCCCATCCGTCTTCTCAGGCTCCTATTCAGTTTTCTCCCATGTTCTTCATTCTGCATGATATCTTTCCAAAACTGATGTTCCCATGAATTGTTCTCAGGTTATTAGATTAATTTTAGCCACAGTGAAAGCTTCAGATCCTCTTGTTCTGATCTTGATTTTGTTCTTCCTTTTATGAAATATCCTTTAATTTGATGTTCAATATCTTCTAGGTTCTTCATTCATTCCAAAACCTTGTCCGTGTCATCTTATTTTCAGTTTCTTTCCAAGGCATACTTACTCACGGAGATGAGTCCTTCTTGAGGAGAAGCCAAATCTGCAGCTACTCAAAAATTTCCCAGCATTTTATGGAACCTGAAGGTTCACTACCGTGTTCACAAGAGCCCTACACTGGTCCCTATCCTGAGCCAGATCAATCCAATCCATGCCATCCCGTCCTATCTCTCTAAGATCCATTTTAATATTGTCCATCCATCTTTAAATTCTCTATTTATCCTTTCATTTCTCCTGGTTTTTAGGCACTCTTTACAAAGTACAAAATAATGTCTAAATTAAATATCTAAATTTTGATATGGGCAACTTTCATTAAATGCTGTCAGGCTGTTCTGATTCTCAGCTACATTCATTTATAATACAGTGTCGTTTACACGAGACCATAAATGGACTTGTGCATGCATTCCATGATCTAGATCAGTAAGGGAGACTTGAATGTGAATTTTGTTATTCCCATTCTTAAGCAAGCTTAACACATCTCAAAAACTGGCATTGGTGGTACTGTATGCTGCTTTATGGAGTACACTGTTTCTAATTTGTTTCTTCTATACTTGTTACAAATTATACCTCTGCTGCCATTAGCCTACTGTGGGATGTAGGTTCTGGGTGCTTGGAGTGATGGCCACATAAATTTCTATATCAGGTATTTATTGCTGTTAGAAGAAGAATATACAGACAAACAGCCAAGCAGAGTGTGGTAACTGATGAGGTACTGTAAGGGCCTGAAAAAGGTCATAACTCTAGGGCATGTTACAACTGATGAATGCTGGCAAAACCCTGACCGCAGCGGGCTGGCTCATGCTAGTGATATCAGTCTTCCTTGTGTGGGCAGCCCGGTGACTGCAAGCCAGCTGTAGGGCCATAAGCTCCAGCAGTGGACTTCCCAATGGGTCTAGGCGAATGCGTTGCTGTCTCTAGGGCAACAGCCACCTCACCAGCTCAGTCCTCAGTGTGGTATAGGGGTCTTGTTCCGGTGGAGAGGTAATGGTGTCTTCTACTACCTCCATGGCGTACTGATGGTCCAGCTACAAGATCATATAGCAGAACTTTGTCTTCTCGCTGCTACCAAGGTAAGACTAATGTCACTAACATGAGCCAGCCCACTGCAGCCCGGGTTTCGTCAGCATCCATCAGGTGTGCCCTGCCTTAGAGTTACAGTCATTTTTAGGGCCCCACAGTACCTCACCAGTTACTGCACACTCTGCTTGCCTTCTCGTTTATATACTCTTCTTCTAACAACAATAAATTTCTGGTGTAGAAATTCACATGGCTCTCTCTCCAAACACCCAGAGCTGACATCCCACATTGGTGACCTCGAGATGATGAAGAGGCAACCCATGGTTTCAGTGTAGACATATGCCCCCATTGATGCTTTGTGCGTTACTTCCCCCCGCTGGTGGTGAGCACAGCGTTGAGTACACTTTTGCGCCCAGGCTCAATAGTGACAGTTGTACCAGCAGAGGGTGGATGCAGCATCATCTCAGGAAGGGGGAGCTTGCTGCCTGGGTATTGGTTCCTGGAGCTGGGGTTAGGTCCACATATTTGTTCACTGTCACTAGCGATGCCAAACCCAGTGGACATTGGTTCTGCTACAATCTGCACCAATTGGCTAGAATTGTGGTAGGCTCCAACGTTGATCTGTCTGCCTTCATCCATGTTCATGTTTCTACTTCATGCTGTAAAGGACCTTTAGTTACATAATAACATGCATATTATGCTTGTAATTTGCAGAGCCTTCACTTCACCAAGCAGAACCTCTGTTTCTTTAAGCTGCTGCCTCCTGTTGATGCTGTTTCCCTGCAGTTGATGTGAGTATATTACTTCCTGGTTTATTCAGTGTAAACTGGATGTAAGAAAGTACTGCTATGATTATGTAGTAGAGTAATATATTACAAAATGATAGTGATTTATTGCAGCTCATAGTTAGCAACTACTGTAGCTTTCATTCATACCTGAACATTTGCACTGACAGACATCCTGACATAGAGACAGGAACTTTGCAGTTGCTATGTAGCATCAAACAAAACCCACAATAACTCCATGAAGCAGAGTCCTTGAAAAAAGTGGTAGTAGGTTAGTCGAGAAATCTGACACCTTTCACGAACCTTGATATTTCTTCTTCTGTTTGAAGTATCCCACTACTGGCTGTGTTATTTATTAAGTACAGATTCTGCATATTAAGTTTGCTGAATATAATCTGATTGTTTCATATCATTGCCATGTTTGTAGTTATTGGCTTACAACCAATATTTAATATGTAATGTGTGGATATGTTTATGATAGTCATATGTTACTGACTGTGCACAGAGTTTGGATTGATAATTGGATTTATTGAATATTATAACTCATAACTACAAATAATTATAACTCTCTGATCTGCACACACTGCAAATCACTGCAGCATGCTGAGTCTTCTCAGTATGTTATGTCTTCACTGGTCATTGCTAGGTAGAGGCTTATAGCAATGAAGATTCCCCTACTCCTGTGCTTATGGCTAACCACCAGCTATAAGGGCTGACTCATGGCTGACTACTTGTACCTTTGGTCCTTGTTATGTAGCCTTGGCATAGACTGCAGAGAAAACACTGCAATGGTCCTTCTGTTGTGTGTGTATTCGTTGCTGTAGAAACATGTTTACCATGCCATTGCCTGGCAGTGGATGTCTCCTTGGCTTCACTATTCTGGCTTTCAGACATTGTGTCACAAAATATCACCATACCAAATTTGACATTCCTAGCTGCAGTAGTTAATTACTAGCATCAAATAGAGTGCTAAATAAAATTTTCACATGATTGCCATGTTATTTTACTTCCTACAAAAATACTACCATAGCATATTTTTCAAGGTTTCTATTGCTGTACATCATTTGAGGACCATAAAGTAAGTGACATATAATCACATAAGTTCATATGTGTATCATGTACGTATTACTGACTCAAGTGAATTACAAGTAGAAATTACAGCATTGGAGTTACCTCAAACTGCAAAGTACTCATACCAAGTTTCATGAAAGGTGGTCAGCTGGTTCCAAGGTTGAAATGGGGGACATTTGCAGATACACAGTAATTATGGTGATTCCATAAACATACATTTTCCTTGTTATGAAACAATAGTGAGCAAAAAATATACTGTGTGAGGCAAATCGCGATTTAGTTTTCTCCCTGAATACTGTTAAATTGACTGTGACAGAATATGCTGAAGGTTCAACAATGCTAATAACCTATTCAGTTCAAAAACAACTCAGTGCATGTTCAACTGATCCTTATAACATTTCACCTGACATCCTCGCCGGTTTCATGTCTTCTGTAAAAGTTTAATAACACAACATTTTATAATGAATACTTAACCTTACATCTGAACACAAACCCCTTGTCAGCTCTACATTTATACTTATTCAGTGTATTCCCAGCTGTCCTCAATATCTAGAGGCTCTGTCCTCAATCCATAAGCCAAGAACCTGCCACATAGTTGTCACAAGGGACAGACACATGCTTACTAACATCCTATTTGTTTATTTGTTCTTTATTTAAATATTAGTTTATTTAACCCTTTTAAACTATTTCATCTAAGCAATTTTGTGACATTTGTTAAAAGCAAGAACTGTGAAGCCTAGAGAATGGCTCTGCAGACACACCCATTGCTTGGCAGTAGCTTTGTTAAGCACAAAACAGTACCAGAGCCACTGCTATGCAATGTGCCCATGCAACAATGGAGGAACTGTTAAGCGGTGTTTTCTGTGTGGTCTGTGCCAAGTCTATATGTAACATGTCTCAGCTGCAATTAGTCTGAGTCTATGGCCTAGAAAAGAGCTTAGAGAGTCTGCAGGGAGACGGTCAGTTGAGAGAAGCTGGTAGCTGAGGCATGGGGACAGTTTGGGAACCCAGAGGAAAAGCGACATCCGCCATTGGAAGCCACTACCAAGCAATGCAATGAAGACCATAGCAGAGAAAGCTAGTCTGTACGTGACAGTGATTTGTAAAGTATAGTTTAAAGGTGTGTGTTAATGTGTCCAATAAATCTGACTACAAATCCAAACCCTGTCTACAGTCACTACATCACATGACAGTAAATCATAATTTAGCCTGTACCTCACAGGAAACACATCATGTCTCATGCATCAGTTGATGCTGTTTAAGGAAATGGTCACTGGTTAGTGTAAGAGCAATGTGAAATGCACAAAAAACACTCTGTGTGCAGACTGCAGAATTCTCGTGTTGTAATGGGGGGTACGTATAGAACCACTGGGCTTTAGTGGGTTAATGCTATCAGCATCTTGAACTATAAGGTGCACGTTCAGGGCATTTGGTGAAAAATAAATTGGGCAGGATGTAGAAAGAATCAGATCTAGAATTTCATGAAGGGACTGATGAAGCCACAAAATCTTAAGTATGGATGCTGGCCTTTTGGGCTGGTATTTCAACCCAGGACCTCTAAAATACAAAGCAGGAGTGCCCGCCACTAAACGTTGATGTTCACTTTCTGTTTTGAACCCAAGACCTCACAAATTATAAGCAGGAATGCTAAATTCCAGACTATGATGTTTACTCTCCAGGTTGAGGTTTGAATCTGTGATCTCCTAAATATGAAGCAGCAGTGTTAACCATCAGACAATGATATTTTGGGCGAGATGTGAACTTAGGACCTTGAGAATAGAGTGCTAACCACTGGATCATCACATTCAATCTTGAGGCTGAGATTTCCACCCACACCTAAATAAGAAGTGGGGGTGTTAACTGTTGGACTTTTGACGTTTAATCTCTTGGCTAAGATTTCAACCCAACACCCAGCAAATAAAAATTACAGCTGTTAACCAACGCTTTGTGATATTTATCTCTGGGCTGAGATTTCAACCCAAGACCACCTAAATACTTGCATGAAATGGGAATACTGTTAAAAATGACATTCAGTTTATTATAAGTTATCTCTGAATATGAAGATACAAAACTAAGAATTTTGTTGCCCTCTGTGTTCTCTTGAAGCTGTTCCTCACAGATGAATGAGTGAATGTATAAGGGGTGGGTCTTCTTGGCCCTTGCACCACGATCACAGTGATCTATTGTGCCTCCCCTTCTGATTATCCCCTCAACAAGCCTGCGCTTCGAATGAAGCATAGGATTTTGTACATAGGGACGTAGAAATAGTCACTTGGTTCCATAAAATATTGACCCAAGTGGCGCAATCTTAAATAAGCTAAGGCCTCACATTTGCACAGGATATCTGTGGATGTTTCCTTTTATTCTTGACACCTCTCACAAGTTGGACTGTTACTTAGTCCCAATTTGAAGAGGTGTCCTTTGAGATGACAGTGTCCTGTAAGTAGTCCTGCCACCCATCATAGCTGGTTCCTGTTTAACTTCAACAGTTCCTTCGTTTTTTTTTAGTAGAGGGTCCTCGTTCCTCACAGATACTCATAAACCAATACAAATATAATTCTGTCACTTTCCTGTAGCATACTGTAAATAATCATCAACTTTGTAATCAAATAATTCAAAATCTAATTTGTATTTTTCATACAGTCTCTTCACGTCTTGTTTTGTTAACTGTGAAAAGTATCTCATTGATGTGTGCTTGCCCTCATCGTGGTAAGTTCTGTGCCTCCATCGGGGTCGTATCAGGCCCTGAAGTCCAGCAGCCCTTATCACATACACCTGATCTCTCAGCATTGTCTCCACTTTGGCAATTATGTCATACTTAAGTAGACAAGGTGTGCAGAACAAGTAGAAGGGAATCCAGTGGTCATCTGAGTACACAACATCCACATCAATCAGGTGCCTAAAAGCAAAGAAGGAACACAATTTCTGTAGGGTACTTATGTGCAGAAACAAACCTAGAAAAGATAAAAACTTGGGAACAATATGAACAGATCAAAGTTGGGTTCTGTATTTTGACATCCAGTCTGCTGTCTAAACATATGAAGATTAAAATGTGAAAAACTGTAATTCTTGTTTTGTATTGGTGTGAAACATAATCAGCTCTCGCAATAAGGGAGGAACTTATACTAAGGATGTTTATGGATAAGATGCGGAGAATAATGCTTGATCTGAGACACAGGAAGTAACAGGAGATAAAAGAAAACTGCTTAGTGAGGAGCTTCATAATTTATGCTCCCTGCTAATTATTATTAGGATGACTACATTAAAGAAGACAAAATCAGAAGGGGCACGTAGCATACATGAAGTGAAACCCATTCAAAGTTTTTGGTAAGAACCACATGAAGGAAAGAGTTAGCTGGGAATATGCAGGCATAGATGGGAGGATAATATTAAAATATTAAATGGGATGGAAAACTGTGGACTGAATTTATCTGGATCAGTATAGGGACTAATGAAGGCTCTTGTGAAGAGTGTAATGAAACATTAGATTCCATAAAAATGCTGGGAAAGGTAAACGTGTCCCTGTGCAAATGACCCACGTACCATGCCATGAAGATGTATGGGGGAGTGGAGAGAGAGAGTTTTTTACCCCTGCTGGGAGTTCAACCCAGGTTTCCCACTTTTCCAGCCCCTAGTTCAGTCATGAAACTGACTGGCTTTTGTTACTTTTTGAAGGGAACAAATTATGAAATTCCTAACTAGGAAACTTCAACAGCCCTCCAGTTGTTACTGGCACCCTCTTAGGTCTTCTGCACCAGCACCCTGTTCCCAGACACCCTAACCTATATTCTTCCCTTGGGGCAGAGATAATAATTATTTTTGCTGCAGCACCATCTGGTGGATTTAGTGAGATATCTACTGCTCTTTCAGGCAGTTCTTCAGTTATTAGAATGTATTTGATTTTGAAAGAGATAAAAGGCAGGAGTGATTCTGTGTGAGATGGCTACAAAGAATTCGACTCTCATATATTTCAATTCAAAATAATGGCAGTCATTCTTCTTGGTGTTCTGGGTTGAGATATTAAAATGGGGATAGATGTGGTAGACAATGTCTATCTAGTTCTATAGCCTTTCTTTTAAGAAGTTATTTCCACTGACTTTTGCTTCAGCGGTCAGTGAGTTTGCAGACCCGAGCGAAGACACTCTTTGCCAAACCTTTGTTATAGTAATTCCCTATATTATTTTAAAATTATGCCTGAGCATTTGGCTATCCAGATCTGCAATCACAAAAAGTGATTGCAGAAATNATAGTGGATTGAGATATTAAAATGAGGATAGATGCGGTAGACAATGTCTATCTAGTTCTAGAGCCTTTCTTATAAGAAGTTATTTCCACTGACTTTTGCTTCAGCAGTTAATGAGTTTGCAGACCCGAGCGAAGACACTCTTTGCCAAACCTGTGTTATAGTAATTCCCTATATTATTTTAAAATTATGCCTGAGCATCTACCCCTGAGATGGGTACAAAAAGTGATTGCAGAAATGTGTTATGGTAACAAATTACAACTTGGAGAATTATTGAGTTAGTTAGATGTCAATGTGGCTGCGCCATGGCTGAAGCGGTTAGTCGCTGGCTTCCCACCTTCCCACCACGGCGGCCCGGGCTCAATCCCAGGTCTGGTCAAGTGGCATTTGTGGTGGACAAAGTGGCGCTGGTGCAGGTTTTCTCTGAGTACTTCGGTTTCCCCTGCCAATCTTCATTCCACCAATTGCTCCACAATCACCCTCACCTATCATCTGGGGCTGGTACAATAGGCCAGAAGTAGCCGCAGTACAAGAGACTTAGTCCCACCCCACTAGCAATAAAAAAAAATAGATATTAATACAGACGAAACCAATGCCAGCCTCATTTGCTGCCAATGGTTCACCATTCCTGCCTAAGGGTAAGAGACAAAGTTTGGAATCTATATAAAATAAGAATTATGAGATTTGATGTTCTCACAACACCAAATATTAAGATTACAGTCTTCTGACATATGATGCCCTGTGGCCTTGTAGTTCGATACCAGTAATTTTGAAGAGATTGCTCCCTCTGTGTAGAAGTAGCTCTACCTTGAAGATGTCATATTCCAAAAGACTAATATAGATGAAATTATAGTTCTGTAGAATTCTGATAAATCCCGCCCCTTATAGCAAAATGACGGCATGCTGTAGTGTAGTTGATTGAGGCACTGCCTTACAAGCCAGATGGTCACAGGTTTGATTCCTGATGAGTTCATTGGATTTTTCAATTGACTAATCCTTCCAGCCGCACTGTGGCCCTGGGGTCGATCCAGCCTCTAACAGAAATGAGTACCAGAAATCTTCCTGGGGCATAAAGAGTGGTTGATACATAAAGCTGACAACCTCACTGCCATATGTGAGCTGATTGTTTTGAAAATGTGAGAGCCTCAACGTCTGGCAACCCTGTATGCCTTCCCGGCCTGTTACAGGGATAGCTTTACTTTTTTTTTTCTTATAGCAAAATAATATAGTCCCACAGAACTGTTGAAATCTATTTGATCTACATTGACACATGCATAAAGCCTGTTTAAAGTTAAATGGAAATTTTTAATAACAAACTGTTGACAATACACAACCTTGATAACTTAAAAGCTATGGGAAGACATTACACATATTCTAAGATATTTAAGTTCTTTGAATAATGAAGTAAGCACTAAGCAGTGCTACTGTGATTTTGGCAAGGGGTTTCTTTATAATCAAACGTTGTTAAAAGTGCTTAACTTATTTTTCTTCAACTGACAATAGAGCATTATTATGGCCAATATCTTGTTCACCAATGAACAACTGAGATATGTTTTGTCGTTCACAAATTGACCAGTCTAGCTGCAGTTTCCACAGATAATTCACCCATTATTTCACTGCATATATATATCCTATCAGCAATGGAAACAGGAATTGTTTCCTGCAATGCTGACCAAAGCACAAGCTCATTTCACTCCTGCCTGGAAGCCCTGTTTTTAACTACTGCTGATAACAATGGCTCCTCCATCAGGATAAGGACAGAATAAAGACAGATTTGCAATCCTCATGCTTTTCAATATGAATCACTGTCTTTCTTAAACTGCAGTCTAAGTTTTCAAAACTCCTCAATCTTTAAACCATTTTATTATGGAAAACTGTTGTCTGTCTTACAGGGTTCTCCTCAAAATGCATGTTTGTAAATTCAGTATTTTCATATTATGTGATTTAATAATTAATTTTACCTAACAAACTCTTTGAATGTGGGTTCAAAGCCCGTGGGCTCAGGCAATTGAGGGTCCCGCAAGTACTGCCAGGGTTTCAAAAGTGACCGTGAATGTGTCTTGTTGCCTCCTGGCCTATACTTGGCTACAATACGACTGCCATATTTGAGGTAGAAATGGGCTGTTCCATGCTCAGACCCAATTCTCATGTTCTCCAGCTTGTCTCGGTATGCTGACAACAGCCGTTCAAATGGATGCCGGACCACCAATAGTTTCAGAGTGCTGAGGAATGCCTGCAAATTCAGAACATAGTATAGTATTTAAAAACCAAATTCCTGTGTCGCTGGGAACACACTGTGTCTTGAAGAATACTCTCTTCTAGTATATAATGCTGTACTGCATGATTCTTGTTAATATTGTGGCATGTAGACCTGTTGCTAAGTAGCGACTGTAAACAGTGACCGTTGCCACATAACGCACGACACATACACACAAGGAACAGTAGAACAACGGGCTTATGCAACCCCTTTCTAAGCAATGGATCAGTAAACACGTCTACAACAATAGGGGTGTTTCTGGAAATGGTGTTTTATACGAGGTCCATGCAAACTGGTTATAAGGAAGTGCTCAGTTGAGAATTGGCAGTGGAGTTCCAAGTGAGCAGTTAGTGGAGAGTTGGGCAGTAGAGCTATGAAGTGAAGACTTTATATGTGTGCTTTAGTATCGCAGTATTTGGAGTGCGTAAGTCAATGAGACTTTCATAGTTCCTTTGTTAAAATCCATTGCCAGCAAATGGATAGTGGAGACTGTAATAGACAGAAGACATTAGTGTGTGTGACAGTGAACTGTATAGTGTGGAAATAGTGGTAGTGTTAAAGTTGTTTGCAGTACGACCTGGAAGTGGTCAATAAATCCAATAATCCAATGACCCGTCTAGTCACACATACACGTGACAATATCTTGCTTGGTTTACTCTTGAACCCTGAAGATGGAGACAGCATGTTCCTTGGGACTTCAGGGAATTATGATGGACTATATGGCTTTCCTTCTCAGAAGCTAGTACTGTTCGTAGTCACTGCTAGGAGAACCTCAAATCCAGCACACTACAAACCTGAATCAGTTAATGCTGTTTATTATCTCAGTCATGTGAAACACATAGCTGTAATATGTTGGATAACAGCGGAGATTGTTTAATACTGTATTTAAGCATCCTGTTGCATAAATATATAATTTGTATACATACAGTTGCAGGGCAAATGGTAGCGTAGTTGGTTGAGGTACTATGCTACAAGTCGGAAGGTCGCAGGTCAGATTCCCGATGAGGTCATTTGATTTTTCAGTTGACCTAATCCTTCCAGCTGCACTTTGGCCCTGGGGTTGACTCAGCCTCTAACAGAATTTATGTCGTTAAGTGGTATGTGTTTGTATAAATATTGACGTCCGCCGTTGAAAGCCGCTACCAAGCAACGGCATTGAAGACGTGACTGTAGACACTAGTACATGTAAAGTGTAGTCACACGCTTAATCCAAGTGTGCAATGAATCTACTCATCAATCCAAAAACCCGTCTATAGGCACACGCATAAACGCGACAACTGTGTCAGGAGTGGGATAATGGGATTGGATTGAAGATTGCACTGTATAGTAAGAACGCCATACCATGGATGGAACAAATGATGGAACGCCTTCTAGCCGAAATAAGAGCTAACCAATCCAATGACAAGGCTGAGGTTCTTCGAAATGAAACGTGGACCAGTCAAGAAGAGATGAAGACGATGATGGACACTGGTCTGGAGAAGAGGGAGGCAGTTCCAAAAAAAGTAGAGGTCCTAGCGGAGATTCAGGAAGTCCCTAGTGGAGCGACGTGCGTGGAGACGATCGGGGCAACTGAGGACCGACCTAGGGATCGGCGTCTGACCGTAAGGCGCCGCGGACAGTTGATGCGCCGTGCCATTCCTGTACGGCGTAAGGGCCGCAGTCATAAACGACGGAAGGGCCCGAAATGTAGCAACAGCATAAGGAACATAGGTCTGAAAGGGCAGCTACGTGTATGAAGGAAGAGGGCATTCAACAAGATCGTCAGGCAGACTCTCAGGTTGGAGGTCGTGAAGCGAGCAGTCGAGTCTTCCTTCAGACTGCGGAAAATGAGTGACTGGACATTGTGGAGGGGTCGGCCATCTCCGAAACCAAAGAAGAGACAGCGCAAAGAGGAAAAAGCCCTTCGAATCGAGCTTTGAAGATGAAGCATATGTGCCTTTGATGATAATTCTGATGATAGAAGCTATGTAAATTTCCAAGAATTGACGCTTTTATCAAGAAGAAAGACAAGATGCTTCACTTGAACTGGATTTTCCCTTCCAGCAAAGTGAGTGGATTTTAGTAGCTTTGGCCACAAAGAAAATAAAGAAATATTACATAGATGTTATTGTGTCTGTGACGAAAAGAGAACCAACAGTGAAATTCACAAGGAGGGTTAAACACATTTCTGTGTTTATTTGGCCACAAACACATGACATATGCGAAATACACGCTGCAGGTATTGTAGCATTTCTCCCAAAACCAGCTATGAGTAAGAAAGGTGGCATGATATTTCCCGTTTCTTTTTCAGGACTCCATGTCTGTTGAGATCCATTTCATACTTTTGTCATTTGTTATTTTACCCATATGTAGGAGTACTGCAACCGGCAGAGCCTTAGAAGATCGTTTAAGATGTGCATCTTTATTTGTTTAATTACAGTTTTGTGTGTGTGTGTGTGTGTGTGTGTGTGTGAATTTGAAAGGAGGTAAAAAACTTTTGAAGTATTTTAGACGGTTTCATTTGTGCCAATGAAAAGTTTCTGCCCCATTTTGTGCATCACATATTGAGTGACCCAAGGTAAAATGCATGGTGGTCCCAGGTAAAAGTACCTTTGTTCGTCAGGTCACATGACAGCTTTTTAAAAACTGAATTTTCGCATTCTTTTCATGTATCTAAAATTTTTGTAAAACCCAGTAAGAAAAGGGATAAATCAGACTTCGTGTCTGTTCAAAGTAAAAAGATGTGCCATTAATAGATAGAGTGTTATACTTAATAAAAAACCCTCCCCAAGGTACAAGGGTCTTTGCTATGTTAGATATGTAATAAAATGGCCCCAGAATTATTTATTTTGTATGTTGTAAATACACATGTATGGGGGGATACGAGGTGCTACAAATTTCTGATCAGAAGGCTGATAACACGCGTGCCACACCAAATACCTCTTCAGCGTCCGTGCGGTCTAGCTCCGGGAAGGCTTCTCTCGCCAGTTGGTTCGTCTGCTTATGATTCTCGGCAAGGTACTCCTCCGTGTATCCCGCCAGCAAGCACAAGTTGTACATCCATGTGGAAGAGGCGGCTTTATAGATCGGACACCAAGTCAGTTTGTGTTCCCTGCAGAAGTAACGGCAAGTTATATACCGAGTGTGCCGTGCGCTATAGAAGAATTCCAGTGCGTTGTTATAGCGCCTATTTAGATCGGGCACGACTCTAGCTTGTGTCCGTTATAAGAGTGCCAGTTTCCGCCACAAAGCTGCAAGATTGTCCCTAACCATTGTTTTATGTCACTATCTAAAGTAAAAACTTCGGAGTTCAAGTCCCGGTAAAGTAAAGAATTTTCTCCACGTCGTTAGGACAGGCTCTGGGGTCCACCCAACCTCCTATCCAATAAGTAATGCGAGCTCCTTCCCCAAGGTTAAAGTAGACGGGGCCTGAAGCTGACCACTCATCTCAAGATAGTGCCGAGGTCAAGAAAATGTGTCTCTATGCATCTACTCCCCCGTGTAGGGACAACTTTACCAAGTCATCTTTGTAGGAATAAGACTAAATTGGTGTGTTGGAAATGGTTCAGCTCTGTGTCCGTTACTTTACATACGCTAATCGAAAATGTAAATTTCATTTGTTGGTTTAGTAAGATCTGGATCCTGTCTTCATGAATTCATGAACATTATAAAATTATTTTCTTATTTTGATCACGAAGCTATCTGCCCCTTAATTTCGACTGAAATTCGTTTCGGTACAAAAGTAAACCCCGCACGTGTTAATGGAGTTTACACCAGTAAGTTCAACACACAGCTCTCTTGTTAGTTCCTTGGTGTGTAAGGTCACTTCTCATACATGTTGTTTGCTAGTCAGAAGCACCAATTCCAACGAAATAGTACTTTAAAAAAAAAGTAGAATTCTTACGTCACAGAGAACAAACTCCATCTCCATAAAAAATATCAACTGGTTAATAGTATGCAGGGATATTGTCGATATTAATTGTGATAATCGCTCAAAATATATCGTGAACTATGGTAAAGAAACATGTTTTTTTTCGATTGAAAGAATTTTAAGTGGTATATTACTACAGACATTACGAAACTAATTGCGAATTTTTGCAACTTTTCGTCCCCAACTCACCAAAATTTCCATTTCGCTGTCGAGGTGGTCGCGTTACCCGTATTCAGTCGTAATATTTACAAATTTCACTCACCTATCTATATAGAAGACACTGTATTGTGGGGTGGGCGGGTGCTTGAATTTAGGTGGGTCTGCCGAATGCTTGTACAGCCCCAAATTGTAGCGGTGACACACCTGCTGGACCCTCTGCAGCCGTTGACTGTTGTCTGCTTCAGCTTCTCTCTGCGCAACATAGTGTCACCAGACGTTTTCAGTTTACCAGTCCACTCACTAATTCGTTTTTCATCGGTACCTTGGGTTGCCACCATAAGACACTACAACTCTCTCAATTTAAATTTGTCAAAACTAACTCAATTTGCTGTAAAGCACCCCAGAATATCATCCAAAGTATGGAATTCACCATTGATATGGATAATCAAAATTCGGCTGCCTTTGTTCCAAGCCAGTAATTTTTACAAATATTATGTTTCTGGACATTGTCCATCGTCCTGTTTTTCTCTAAAACACCCCCCTGTTTAGGTTTCAAAACGCAGCGTTTCGGAGACTGAATTCTGTCTCCGTCTTCAGGTAAAACCCACTCACTTGGACCCAATCAATAGAGGTAGGCCCTGTTAGAGACACAACGTTTCTGAGACGAGCCTGTCTCTCTTCAGGTAAAACCTACTCAGATAGTGATTGATCCCAGCTGAATAGTTTCCACCTGAAGACGGAGAGAGAATCCAGTCTCCGAAACGTTGTGTGTGTCTCCGGAGACAGGCACAAGCTCTATCGACTGGGCCCAACTGAGTAAGTTTTACTTTAAGACGGAGACAGAGCCAGTCTCCGAAACGTTGTGTTTAGAAATATAGACAGGACGATGGCTGATGTCCAGAAATATAATATTTGTACTAACGTACAATCGTCATAAACTGTTTGATCATCAATACTTTTTACCATTGTAATGTATTTTTCTTCATACTACCCTTACCAAAATTGTGAGCTTGCTAAGACAGAGTATTCTTTTTATTGCTAGTGGGGTAGGACTAAGTCCCTTGTACTGCGGACACTTCTGGCGTATTGTACCAGCCCCAGATGATAGATGAGGGTGATTGTGGAGCAGTTGGTGGAATGAAGATTGGCAGGGGAATCCGAAGTACTCTGAGAAAACCTTCCCCAGCGCCACTTTGTCCACCACAAATCCCACTTGACCAGACCCGTAATCGAATCCGGGCCGCTGCAGTGGAAAGCCAGCGACTAACCGGTTGAGCTATGGCGCGGCCCTAAGACAGAGTACCTAACAAAGTGACTCTCTTCCCCCACCCCCAGCCCCCGAAGAAATAGTGTCTCACACATCTTCAATGGCAGTCCCGCTTCATCTTCTCTTTTATTGTTCTTTCTTGCCTCTATTTTCCTTGGATGTATTTTAGGTATTCACCATCTAGAGTGAATTAGACATATGGGGATTCGAATTCATTTTCTAGTTTCCAGAGTTTCTGCTTTCACAATTCAAAATTCTCGTGCAGCCGTTCTTCCGATACTTACGATGTATCTGTTAAGATCGGGCTCGCTTTCACCGGCACTGGTCACGTCTTCGTGCACTGCGTCCTGCGCAGTCTCGTTCTCCTGCGAATCACGAGCGGGTGAGGTGAGATAGAACACTAGAATAATTACGGTCCCCACTCCAACAAGGTACGAACCATGAACCCGAATAAGACGGGGTCGCATGCTCAGCTTCTGTAACAAAATCGAATTCATAAGATTACGAACCGATCATAATATTCTTACTTACTCGTGGAGCTGAGCCCTTCTGGAGGAGTCGCCAATTCTGCAGCTACTCAAGAATTTCCCAACATTTTATGGAACCCGAAGGTTCATTACCGTGTTCACAAGAGCCCTCCACTGCTCCCTATCCTCAGCCAGATCTATCCAATGCATACCATCCCATCCTGTCTATCCATTCTAATATTGTTCACCCATCTACGCCTTGGTCTTCCCTGTGATCTCTTTCCTTCTGGCTATCCAACCAATATCCTATACGCATTCGTCGTCTTCCCCATTCGTGCTACATGACCTTCCCACCTCATCCTCCTTGACTTGATCATTCTAATTATACTTGGAGAAGAGTACAAGTTATGAAGCTCCTCATTATGCAGTTTTCTCCAACCTCCTGTCGCTTCATCTCTCTTCGGTCCAAATATTCTCAACACCATGTTCTCAAACACCGTCAGTCTATGTTCCTCCCTTATTTCTGCATTAATATATTAGTATTTGATGTCGCTTTCAGTTACTCATTTTATATAGAGTCGACTTGTAGGATAATTAATTAATAATGAATTGGAAGCGACCCTCACCCAGGTTGGACGGTCTCCGAGAGGAAATTTGAATCCAGAAACTTTTGAACACAAAATAGGTACCCATTCGACCGCGATGTTAGATTTATTATTGTTATTATTATACTCTTTTTGCTTTCGGGGTTATACCTTATTATGTAACGTGTATAGTTAGGCAACGGCGTGATAAATACCTTCTTGCTTAAGGTCACGCAACAGTAGGATGAATGTTTACAGCTCGTTGCTAGGCAACACAAATGGACTGACGAGATAGTTAACACGTGACAATTTTTCTGTGTGGTCTACGCTACGCAACAATAGAACTGTTTTCTGTGCGTGGTCCATGCAGAGATGATATGAGAGAATACGGGCCACCCTCTTCTTGGGGGGATATAAATACGGGGACCTGTCCCTCCAGATGGGGGTAAAATGTGGTCATGAGTCTCTTGTGACTCAGACCTGAGAATGACTGCGCTGTCGAGGCTCAGCAGCAATTGTAGGCGACAGACACATCCTCTCGTCAGAGAGGATGTTACATAAGGACTATAACCGCAAATGTTCAGTTGGAAAATAACAATTCTGGTCGTGGGTATCAAGGGACTTGTCGCCAAGACTAACTGATTGATGGTAAACCGCCAGTCGTAAAGTAACTCTGAACTCTGAATTGACTTCACTTGAGTTCCGAAGTTCCAAGGGAGCAGCAGTGTGGTCAGAAGAATTAGAAGACTTAGTGTGTGACGTTACGTATGCTATAGTTACAGTAATCTTCAGAGTAAGAACTGATTGTAGTTACGACTAGTGAAGACCCAATAAATCGATTCACGAATCCAAACCCGCGCCATAATCACTGAAGCACGTGACAATATAATACGTATTCTGTCGACGTACGACTGGCGCCTGTGTCATAACATTTATGTCGATGCTGCTGTTGCCAGCCTAAATGCTGTTAGCTAAGAAACTACGAAGCAGGTCAATTCCGTGGTTTCACACAAATTAAAAATTCCCACGCTTGTTTTATAATTCTTTAAGGTATTACATTACGCAAATAAACCATTTCGCATGAGTTTTAGAAAGAAGAAATCGTACCGTCTGCCATCATTCTTTATGTTCGTAATACCTGATGTACTTATCTATAAGACCGTTCTCTACAACAAATTCTTAAGCATCTGAAATGTTCCAGAGCATTTACATCCAGTCATATTAACTTTTGAGTTAATTTTTGGGTTATCCGCACCCGGGGCTCGACACTAAGACAGACAGACGGACCATCAGTCGCAATGTGACTTGGACTTGGACTGGCTATATGTCAGCGCCCGTGTGGAGGCGTGGTCGAATACCTCCACCGTGACGCTGCGAGTCGTAGGAGGCGACGAAAAGGGAAGTCTCAAATCTGAGACAGTATGGTCGCAAGTACCAAGGGACTTGGATCTGAGAAAGACTGCGCTGGCAATGGCCAGTAGCATATACAAAAGACAGACCCGTCCTCTCGTCAGAGATGGCGCTCCACAAAAACAAGACCGTAACTGTCAAAGAGTAATAAATATCTGGTCATGAGCCCCAAATGGGGCTCGACACCAAGACTTACTGACCGTCAGTCGCAATGTCACTTTCACTTTCATATACATTGTAGTTGTGGAAACATGTCGAACAAACAGCCACTCTAAATGGGTTGTCAGAATTACCGGGTTTTTGGACTTTTTCCATCGTTCGGTATTCTAGAAAATAGAAAACACGACGTTTCGAAAACTGGATCTCTTTCCGTCCTCAGGTGAGTGGAGGAAAGACACCTATTCAGCTGGGTTCCTTAGAAACAGATAACTTCAATCACTGGACATGAAGACACTTGACCAATTACAAATCCAAACCGCGTCTCAGTCACCCAAACACCTGACAATATGATAAATGATAATAAATAGGGCGCGCCATAGCTCAAGCGGTTAGTCGCTGGCTTCCCACAGCGGCGGCCCGGGGTCGATCCCGGGTCTGGTCAAGTGGGGTTTGGGGTGGGCAAAGTGGCG
>NW_019739960.1:1233317-1237150 GCF_002891405.2 Cryptotermes secundus
GCGGGTTCTCGTACTTCGGCTTCCCCTGCCAATCTTCATTCCACCAAATTCACCCGGGGCAGGCTACAATAGGCCAATCAGTGGCCGTCGTGCCGAGTGGACCCAGTTGGACTCCACCCCCCACTAAGCGAATTAAAAAAAATGATAATAAATAGCGTCGTGGATCACAACGGTACGCAATTCAACCTTAAAAATATCTCTAATTAATTGAATTATTATTACTGTTATTGTAACTATCACAGTGCTACTACGGAGCCGGGATAGCGCAGTCGGTATAGCGACTGGCAGGACGACCGAGGGGTCGGATTTCGAGTCCCGGTAGTGTCCAGGATTTTCTCTTCTCCACGTCGTCCAGACCGGCTTTGGGGTTCACCAAACCTCATGTTCAATGGGTACTGGGGCTCTTTCGCCGGAGGTAAAGCAGCCGGGGCGTGAAGCTGACCACTCGCCTCCATTTAGTGCCGAGGACAAGAAAATGCGGACCTATACATCTAATCCCCCATACGCCTTCATGGTGTAGTGCTTAATTAGTTAATAACAGGAACAAGTTTACCTTCTTACTATTAGTAGTAGTTTACACCACTACCACTCGGCTTAGGACCACTGTTCGGACATAGAAGTGAAATAGACGGTGATATTTTAGATAAGCATCTGAAAGGACGTCATGGATTGGTTTATCGTTTACAGTTTACGTAACCACGGTGACAGGAACTCATAGCGTCGAATAAATGGATAATATTAAATATCGAATTGGAAAAGAAGTGGGCGGAAAGGTGCATGGTTTATTTACGGTATTTTCCTAGAAACTGACCGGACAGACTGAATAAAACCACAAGGAGCCTCAGTGTGGATAGCTGGAGACCCGACAGAAATTCAAACTGGACATCTGCCGAATACAGGTCGGACGCGTTACCGCTTGAACCAAGTTGCTCGCTGTCACGGAAGGGGAACCGACATGTTTCAGGGCTCTTTTCGCTACAACAACATTTTCGTAAACATAACATTCATTGTCGTGGTTCTCCATCTTAGGATTGAAGCGTCTTTAACCCTTTATGGAAAAAGTAGGCGTACATAGGCCCAAAATCAATATGACTATAAAGAAGTTTGATGTTCACGTTGCAACTGTTTCAGTCGACCGGTTTCGGCGCTTGATACGTTTTTCTCTCGAAACTCACAGATATCGATTTTTTCTTGAGCCGTACATTGACCACGGCCCCTGCAGTAGGATCATTTGTAGTCGTGTTGTAGTTTCAATGGCGTGCTCTTGAATCAGTACATTACATAGGGGTCAATATACTATGAGCGAGACGTACAGTTGGGGAGGTAGGGGAGTGAGGACACATAGAAATGTTCCTTCCATTAAACAGTTGCGAAGCAGTTTGAACAATGTATCGTCACAGTGATGCTGTACATGAGTATATGACAGATAAATTATGCGTAGCAGTTCCACTATAGGCCTCCTAATTTAATTTTTTTTTATTTGCTATCCCTGTAACAGGCCGTGAAGGCCCATAGGGTTGTGAGACGTCGAGGCTTCCGCATTTTCTAGATAGTCAGCTCACAGATGGCTGTGAGGTCGGCCTTAGTGGCCGGCCGCCCTTTACTCTAATGAATATTTTTTATTATTATTATTCTTAGTGAGTCCATTTGGCACTGCGGTCCCTAGTGGCCTATTTACCAGCCACAGATGATGGTGATTGTGGAGCAATTGGTGGAATGAAGATTGGCAGGGGAAACCGAAGTACTCTGAGAAAACCTGCACCAGCGCCACTTTGTCCACCACAAATCCCACATGACCAGACCCGGCCTCGAACCCGGGCTACAGCGGTGTGAAGCCAGCGATTAACCGCCTGAGTAATGGCGCTGCCTTATCTCTATGAAGATTCCTGGTACTAATTTATGTTAGAGTCTAAGTCGACCCCAGGGCCATAGTACGGCTAGAAGGATTAGGTAAATTGAGAAAAAATCCAATGACCTCATCGGGAATCTAACCCACGACATTCCGGCTTGTAGCATAGTAGTTACTATAGGATTCTGACGATGGAGTATAACACACTGATATGTTGGGTTTTTGGACTTTATCCATCGTCCTGGTTTTTAAGATAACAAATAAAAACATAGCATAGCATAGCATAGTTGTAGCATAGTACCTCAGCCAACTACGCTACCGCATGCTTCTCACTATAGGCCTCTATTTTGTCTGTTCACATAAAGGCACCCTGAACACCCCAAAATATGCAGCATCGAATGACTGAATGGTGAATACTGAACTGGTTAAAAATGTGGAAGTACTTGAGGTACTATCCCGGCATTCGGCTGAAGGCACTGAGGAAAACCACGAAAATATTCAGTCAGGATAGTCGGTCTCTGGAACGAGAAATGAATCCGAGAGCTTCCCCGTACGCAGTAAGTACATGACGATTATAATGTGTTAAGAGGTTGTTTTGTCGGAGGGCTTAAAGGGCGCAAGACTGAACATTCATCCCATCTAGCACCGAGGTTATGAGCTGCAGACTTTTGTCTTTATGTTGTGGTAATTAAGTACGGGGACAACTTTAACTTTACCTACACTGTGTCGCAGGGGTCAGTGACTTGGTCAATCAATATTCGAAGTTAAAGTTTTTAGATTTCTGTCATCTGGCAGGCAATATATCGTGCCTTTTGTGTTGCAGTTCGTCATATGGAACCAATGCAGTGAACTGCATTAGTCCCCAATGGGGACTGATACCATATTGGTAACTGTGGTTACTGTATCAAGCATACCGGTAAGTATACCCTTTTAAGCATCACGTTCGTCTACATAGAATTTTAAAACTTTTGGGAATCCCCGTTGAAATTTAACGGGCGATCATCACCCCCCTCTCTCCGTCAAATCAGTGAACTGAGTTACATTTTTTATTCTTGAAACGGCACAGCTTAGAACACAGAGCTTCCGTACGCGTAAATTCATGACAGCTACTACTGTGCGAGAATTACGTAACACATACATGGGCAGATAACACGGCATACGCCTCCAGGCGTCGCCTGCTCGTCATTTTGAAAAAATCATGACGAAGGTGAATGCGTTAGAATAATTAGAATTAGTGTCTTGAGACAGCGGATGCATAATTTTTATTGTTTAATTAATTGTGAATTTCATAATATAGTTGCCCTTACAGTAGAGTGATTTACTGAAATTCATCCAAATAACATTTAAAATTCAGTTCCTACCTCTAAGAAAATACATTGTGTCTCTATTGAAAATATCAACCGGTTGATGATGTTTAGGATAATAATCGTTGTTTGTTTTAAGAATCACACGAAACATAAAAGTTCACTGTGTGGAAGAGGAACAGAGATTTGAGATTTCAAAACAGGCTTTACGTAGTACATTATGATTTTCCTCCTATAAAATGCATATCCATACCGTACCACACGTTTTCGGTCCATTTTTTATTAACCCTCCTATCAATCAACGTTGTATGTATAGTCTAAGTAACTGACAGCATAGCTAAATAAGCTACAGACAAATCCCTGTGCTTCCACACTAACAAACTCGTCGCCATCTTGTCTAATAGAACAGCAGTTTTGTCTTCAGATGAAAACTCAAGATAATCATGCCTATCTATCCTGTCTTGGAGAACGGTTATGCTTTCTGAGGGGTCTCATGATTTTCTTTAATCCTCCTGGCGAATTTTAAGAATTATTCCTCGAAATTAACCATGACTCCTTACTCCCCAACAAAGCGGCCTCCGTAGTCTAGAGGTAACGTTCCCACCTTATGACTCGTGGTACGCGGGTTCAAACCCGGCGGAGGTCGTCGCATTTTTAAGGGCGGAGAAATTCAGGGAACA
>NW_019739960.1:1237334-1261752 GCF_002891405.2 Cryptotermes secundus
TCGGGACTGATGGTACGCACCAATATCGGTAGGGTATAGAGACTGGTAGAATATCATAGTGGGAAGCACAATGGACCAATACTGGTCTAAGTGCATGGGGAAACCCACCCTCTCCAATAACTAACTAACTAACTAACTACTCCCCAACATGTTTAGGCTCGCATATTAGACGTCAAGTAACCGGTGCAATTAGACAGAATAATTAAATAACATACGGTCCATCCCGTCACCCAAGCGGTAACGTACAGGCCTAGTGTTGAGCTTTGCTCAGTAATGATTCTTACTGGCAATGTAAGTTTCATTCGAAAGGAAAGCAAACGCACGCCTAGTTAAATCTTGCAGATTCCATGCAGAAATCCTACCGTATTTTACGGGGTACGAGGTTAGGCCATTCCTCGTGAGTCTATGCTGCATATTCTTGAAAAAAAAATTCCGAGTTCTCCCGTTTCCTCCGCAAATCAAACCTTCCAGTTCCTTCACTGTTTAGCCACTGTAAAGTTAATTTTTTTATTTTTTTTATTGTTAGTGGGGTGGGACTAAGTCCCTTGTACTGTGGCCACTTCCGGCCTATTGTACCAGCCCCAGATGATAGATGAGGATGATTGTGGAACAATTGGTGGAATGAAGATTGGCAGGGGAAACCGAAGTACTCGGAGAAAACCTGCCCCAGCGCCACTTTGTCCACCACAAATCCCACTTGACCACACCCGGGATTGAACCCAGGCCGCCGCGGTGGGAAGTCAGCCACTAACTGCTTGAGCTATGGCGCGGCCTATAAAGTTAATTACTGAGGACTCATACTTTCGTAAGCTAACACCAAATGTTTCTAATGATGGTGTTTAACAGCAAACATGACTATCATATTGCGCCTTGTCCTTCATCTGAAGATTTTTGAAACAAAATGTTTCGGAGACTGGATTTGTTTTGTCCAGTGATCGAGATTAGCTCCATCAAAAGGCCCGAATTGAATAATCTCCCTCGCTTACGCCTGATAAAGCAAACAGATCCAGGTTCCGGAAGGTTATGCTTGAAAATCTGAAGACAGTGAGAAAGTTAGACTAATGGTATACGAGTTGTCTTCTGTTTTATGGCACTGCGAAGTCTCACAGGCGGGTAGTAGTGTATCAGAGGGCCATATCGTACACTGAATATGGAGATAGTGTGTTGCTACATATGAGTATGAGTATGAGGGGTGAGCCAGAAAACTGGCCCTGGCACTGCGAACTGTGTTGCTACATAACCTAAATAATCTCTTATCACAGTGTACATATCGTAATCCACAGTATTATGAACATTAGATACTGCTTCATAGAGTCACTCTCCTACATATAGCCGGGATGGTGCAGTCGGTATAGCGACTGGGTACGGGCTGGACTACCGGGGTGTCAAGTTCGAGTCCCGGTAGGGTGAAGAACTTTCCCTTCTCGAAGTCGTCCAGACCGGTTCTGGAGCCCACCCGACCTCCTACCCATGGTTACCGTGGAGTATTTTGCCGGGGATAAAGCGGCCTGTGCGTGAAGCTAACCACTCACCTCCAACTAGTGCCGAGGTCTGGAAAACGTGGGTCTATACATCCAATCCCCCATACGCCTTCATGGCGTAGTGCTTAATTAGTCAAGCGCAGGGACAACTTTATTTTTTACCGTTTACATTTACATACTTGGTACTAGTCTCCGTCCAGAATCTTGGGTGGCGAAATTTATGAAAACATGTTTCCGCTGCTATCCACATCAGAGAACTAGTTTTCATCAAAGAATGTCACACCATTACTGTTTTCGTACGCAGACAGTTTGCAACACATTATTTCCACATGTGTGAACAAAACACTTTGCCAAATTAAACAAACGGCTGCATTATTGTTCTCGAATTTTCAGACGCAGCTTCACCATAATCGTCATTTTTAAATCACGTCTGATTATAGTTTGTTCAACTCTCTGAAACGTGAAATTTAACTAAAGAGTATTTTAAAAACTGTCCTACGTCACACAAAAAAATTCACTGCTTCTCCATCACATCATTAGCTCCTTAATGCTACTCAAATAAATAATTATATACATACATGCACTCTGTGGGCAAAATGCAGAGTTTTCAAATGTTAAAGCAGGAGGTACATAACGTTACCACACTGATTTAAAGCGTAAAATTGCACGGCACTAGGATTCGTGGGAACTTCAATGCACGCCTGTCCTTTTCTAACTGTCCTTGCTTAGAACTACACACAATCTGCGCGGGACAAGCCGGTTTCGCCGTACCGTTTCTTGGTTACGTTATCTTCCATTGTGTTACCTGTCCCTCTCTCTTCCACGGCTCTGCGCTCTGCCACACATGTTCTTGGCTAACCTTGAAAATGAAGGTGACTGACTGTGTTTGAACTGGAATAAAGTAGGCGTAAATAGGCGGATGTTATCTTCACAGTTCGGTCCCTTTAATCACACCCAAGTCGTTACGGGTGATTAACTTCCTCGTCACGAAATGACTGTGTAACATCGCATATGATCCAAAGTCTCCGTCTCCCCTTGAGAAGAGAACAGTCGATCACCTGGTGAAGAAATTCCTGCCTCTTGTGAATTCACAAAGTTCATTACCATGCTCGCAAGGGCCCGCAAACACCGAGTCCTTTTGTCAGTCCCCCATCCAACGCAAAGCTTGAGGACTACCCTTTGTCGGCTGTACCACTGCATTTTTAGTCTATTATATCTGTCCTTCATATCTGGAACACGTCTCGTCCAACCACAACCGAAGGACCCGTGAGGAATTTATGTATATCTGAGGAACGGTTCTGAACTATTTGAACACAACTCTAGGAAGACGAATGGAGGTTAATTGTCGAGAAAAATCCTGCTGTCAACTCCGTACAAGTTTTATCCAGCTTCTCTCAACCTTAACTCCTTACGAAGACAGAATTATTGTGGATCATCAGCGTGAATTTCGGCGTAACAGACCTACAACTGATCACATGCTTTGCGTTCATCAGATGCCGAAATAGGACTGCCAGAAACGCATGTTTACGATTCAGTCAGGAAGAAGGCGTTTTTTTTATTGCTAGTGGGGTGGGACTAAGTCCCTTGTACTGCGGCCACTTCTGGCCTATTGTACCAGCCTCAGATGATAGGTGAGGGTGATTGTGGTGCAATTGGTGGAATGAAGATTGGCAGGGGAAACCGAAGTACTCGGAGAAAACAGCCCCAGCGCCACTTTGTCCACCACAAATCCCACTTGACCAGATTCGGTATCGAACCCGGGCCGCCGCGGTGGGAAGCCAGCGACTAACCGCTTGAGCTATGGCGCGGCCATAGGAAGAAGGCGTTGGACAGTATTCTCTCTGAATCGGGTATACCCATGAAACCAATTAGGCTTATTAGAAATTTGTAATGAAACCTACCGTGAAGTCCGTATAGATAAACATTTTACCGATATATTCATTTTTGAGAATTTCCTGAAAGAATCAGGCGCTTTGTGGCTATCTCCTTATTTTTCATTCAATTACCCCTAATAGGCACACGGAAATACAGAGACTTTGGAGCTGAATGGGGCAATAAGCTTCTGGCCTATGCTGATGGTGTTAGTTTAGCATACTGGATGAACGCACGTGTACTCCTCCTCCTCCTCCTTCTTCTTCTTCTATTCCTGTTGCTCTCACTTGGAGCACAGGGCATCCGTGAAACGCTTCGTTTCACTTCAGTTTCATAATCTTAGACAGTCGGTAGGACTCCTTGGGCGGGGGATCAGGCCGTCGCAAGGCCTCTACCTAACACATACGTAGAATAAACACAGACACCCATGCTTTGAGTGGGATTCTAACCAACGATCTCAGTGTTCGAGTGGCGAAAGACGTTTCACGCCTTTGACCGCGCGGCAATTGTGTTCGGCGAAAGAATATATACCTCAAAGAAATACGTAGTTTCTCTATTGAGATTTTTGACTTATGACATCATGTAGCTTCATAGGTGGTTACCAGATTTTTGTAGGAATATTCTGTATTTTTCAGGGTTCTCTGAAGATTAGATCAGTAGTTTCCTTCGAAACGTCGGTAACCACCAACTAGATTATGTGGTGTTTTAACACATCATACCTCAGCGTGTAAGACTTGTTACACATTTGCGTATGGTCCACTAGGCGTCGAGACAGTTCTTTGATAACAGGTCCCGTCGCCAGTTGGACAGAGTTTCACCCTTTTTATCCCTCTCGCGCCCACTTTGGAGCACAGGGCTGATTTCACAGTTTCATGATCATTTTTACAGACTGTAGGAATTTTTGGACGAGTAATCAGCTCATCACAAGGCCTCTACCTAAACACAGGACAACACAAACAGAATAAAAGTATACGCACACCAAACATCCATGCCTTGAGTGGGATTCGCACCCACGATCCCGGCTTCCGAGCGAGCGAAGACAGTTCATGCCTTAGACCGCTCGGCTACCGTGACCGGCCCATTTAACCTTAGTCAACGTGAATTTTATCGATTTTAGAGTTCAACGATTGAATCAGTTCATTTGTATACCAAGCTCAGTCTTTTGTTAATGTTTCGAAAGTTACAAGTTATCTTGTTAAGTGTACGTTAAATGACTTCATTGTTCTGCTTTTGTTAGACAGAAACTCGATGAAACTCTGTGTGAAGAATCGTGCTGATCCTGTCAACGACCTATTGATCATGCACATTATCTACTATATCAGTTGTTCGGACTAAAATAGTTCAGATTAATAAGTAAAAAGTTACACATATCCCTGTAACAGGCCGTGGAGGCCCATAGGGTTGTGAGACGTCGAGGCTCCCACATTTTCTAGACAATCGGCTCATAGATGGCGGTGAGATTGTCAGACTTACGCACCGGCCTCCCCTTTACCCCCAAGAAAATTCCTGGTACTCATTTCTGTTAGAGGCTGAGTCGACTCCAGAGTCGTAGTTCGGCTGGAAGGATTAGGTCAATCGAAAAACCCAATGACCTCATTGGGAATAGAACCCGCGTCCTTCCGGCTTGTAGTATCCTGCCTAAAACCCATTACGCTGTCACGTACCCCCAAAACAGTTCAGATAAGATTTTCAAATGGTAACATGCTTGTGTGTTACTTCTGTTGCTGTTTGTGTCACTACCAGAAGTACGCCTTCTTCACGCAGTATGTAGCTGCTTAGCTGACCAGTATTGCAAACTGCAGAGTCTACACAGAGTAACATCACGACCACTTGAGATTAAGTTTTCGTCAAGGGCAACGCGATAGCGCAATTGGTTGAGGCACTATGCTACAAGCCATGATGTCGCGGGTTGGATTCCCAGTGATGTCGGATTTATCGATTGACCTAATCCTTCCAGCCGCAATATTGCCGTGGGGTCGACTCAGCCTCTAACAGAAATGAGTACCAGGAATCTTCCCGGGAATAAAGGGCGGCCGGCACGTAAGGCTGACAACCTTACCGCCATTTGTAAGCCGATTCTCTAGAAAATGTGGGAGCCTCGACGTCTTACATCCCTATGTGCCCCCATGCCCTATTACAGGGGCAGCTTTACCTTTACCTTTAGTAATGCTGAGACAATCTGTACTAGCTATATCATACAGCGTAAAGGAAATTAAAGTGGTTACGAATGTGATTTATGAGGCACCAGAGATGCCACACTGACTTGATTTTTAACAAAATTTTGTAACGAAGAATAAGAATATGAGTAAAATGTGTTTGACCCAAACATTTCTCCTGCCCGTATCCTTCGCATTAATTCAGACAAAATTAACAAAATAATAGAGCAGTTGTCCAAAATTTTAACGTTTCTCAATTGTGTACGTAAGGAGCCGTGTTCGAGTTTCATAGGTACACCCACTTATCTGACTAGCATTGTCGGGGTTTCCGCAGTCATTCCAGCCATATCCGGGATATCACCTTAAACTGTGTCATGACAGATACCTTGCACATGCCTTCCAAATCTTTATTCGTAGTCACCCGGTTATTTTGCGACTTATAGGCCTCCTGTCTCTGAAACACCGTCAAGGGTACGTCACACCTGGAACAGGCAGCCGTGGGAAGAAAAGTCGTGTATATTCAGTGAATTCTGTGGTATGGAAATTTCGGTTCCCATCTTGAACCGAAAATTGTCTAGAGAATTTCTAACGGTAGCGTAACAACCTGTGTCACTCACTCTTTCAGCATGACGTAATCTCAACTATATTTTAGACGAAATTTACTTAAATATCGTTAAATAAACAATATTTTAATAACATGAAAAGAGGAGCCGGGATGGACGACCGAGGGGTCCGAGTTTGAGTCCCGGTAGGGTCAGGAATTTTCTCTCCAGACCGGCCCTGGGGCCTACCTAGCCTCGTATACAATGAGTACCAGGGGTGAAGCTGACCCTCATCCAACTAGTGCCGAGGTAAAGAAAATGTGGTTCTATACATCCACTGCCCCATACGTCTTCATGAGATAGTGCTTAATTAGTTAAGCACAGGGACAGCTTTACCTTTACGTCAAGTGAAGTAGCTATGCGTTTGTGGACATGAGAAGAACGCGGTGATAGGAGGCAGTCTCGAGAGCGTGCAACATACCGTCACTGTGAGAGTGAGCTGCGTTAAGTGGCGGCTCATGCGCCGCAGGGGCGAGTGGGCGAGTGCTATGGGGTCGCGCTGCCAGCATCGGGTCATACCGGTTCAGTTTACATGTCACCGTCCGCGCCGCCGCGTCATGTCCGTTCTCTGACAAATGTATTGGCGGAGCCGAAACCCTGGAATTTCAGGGGGGCATTTTCGGCGCTGGCTACACATAGATGAAGATACAATCGGCCCGTCAAACGAGCAGTTACACTTAATCTCTGGTGAATTCTTTTGTGGAACTGATTTACTTAGACGTTCTGCAAGTGAGAGGCGGCAAGAAGACGAAGAAGCCATGGAAGGCCTGAAGACACTGCAACCTGACACGTCATCCCCTGCATTTGAAATTCAGGCCACTCAGAAGAATTCAGCAAGGTCCAGTAGTTCGCGTAAACTCCTCCAGCTGACNATGGGTGTGATCCTCAGCATTCCGTCCCTCGTCAGCCCTCTCCTTACTCCAACAAACGGTATTGTACTTATTTCACAGACAGGACTGATTCATCTAGTCAGCTCGCTGTCAAAAAAGTTGGTACAAGATACGTATCAAAAGCAGTCCCTCAAGACATTGGTAAGAATCAGAGAAATGGTGGGCGAAGCAAGATTTGACCGTTTTCTTGAAGGTTTTCATCCTCAGTGCAAAAAGGATTTTGATATCCTTTGTCAAGTGTACGACGTGAGAATGAATCTAGGTGATTCTGGTATCGATCTGCATGTACCGCTTCCTGGCGAGGACTTATTGTTTGAAGGGAACGGCTCGAACAGTGGACACGGATATTGGTATGATGGCTCGACCTCAGCAGCATATCCAACTGCAGTATCCCCTGAAGATGCAGTTTTCAGAGACCTGAATCAAAATGTAGTCATTCTGGATGATAAATCCAGTAGTAGCGAAAATATGGCAGATTCTCCACTCTCTCTCAAAGACGATGGAGCAGATGGCGTGGGCTCGATAAGCCATCTCACTGGGACAGTCACTGAGAACTCTGGAAGAGATAATGTTCATGGAAGAGGAGAGGTAATGGGAAATGGCCACAGAAATTACAGAGACGTATACTCAGAACAAACTTCTGGGATTAAAGGAGTATCATCTGATAGAAGTTATACAGAAAATAGAGAAGAACATCTTGAAGTCGCAATAGAAGAGAGGTCGGCGCCTCTGTCAGAAAATAAAGACTCTGAGGAGAAATCGGTGACTGTGATAGAGGGAGAACCCCTGGAGGAAGGGACTGTGAACTTCAGTCGCGTTGTTCTAGAAACTGAGTTTAAGTTAAACGAGGACGCTGCGATAATGATGACCATCTTAGAGGAAGGAAACACAAGTCCTCAAGAAGAGCTGTGCTCTGATGAAACTGGCACTGTCAATCATGGCGAAGAATTCGCCGAGGACAAGGAAACCGGTGCAGATGATGAAGGCTACAGAATGTACAACAATAACTTTATCATGAAAGTTTTGACCGATGATGAAGATTATAATGACGATGATGATGTTGCCGTGCCGGATGAATTCACAAGAAGAACTCCTCGTCGTGTCCGCTTCGGCGGCGAGGTAGTGATGATGCGCACACCAGACAGCGAGGAGACAGCAATTCTACAGCAAAATGGTGACAGTTTATCACAGGATGATGTCAACGAAGGATGTTCTGAATCTGAGAATGGAGCTGTTGAAGAAATTACTGCGGACGGTACTATCGAAGCGGTCATACCGGATGCTAGACGGGAGTCGACCGTCTGTTCAAAAGATAATTCCTCACACGAATCTATATCATATGCAAGAAGTGGCTCGAGAGGACAATCAGCAGCACAAGAAAAACTAGATCATGCAAAAAGAAATATGTCGGAAGAGGATTCAAGACGAGATTCCTTAGCGTTTGTAAGGCAAGGTACATTAACAGAAATAAAACAAAATTCAGAAGACGGCGCAAGGGAAGATACCTGTGAACGCTCACTGAGAGAGTCTGTACAAGAGGCAAAACAAGATTCTGTAGAGAATTTACCGTCTGGTCCAGATGGAGACGAAATCACAAAATCCTCAGTGGAAGGTTCTTTGGGTGACACAAGGTGCAGTCCTAATGAAGCTTGCAAAAAAGATTCTGTAAAAAGTGGAAGGATTCTGGCGCAACACGCGACCCGAAAATTGTGTGGCTCAACAGATGCTGCAAGGCAAGATTCTGCGGAAAATGTTGGACAAGAAACGACAGAAGATACTGAACAAGGCTCTACAGAAGAGCGAGTAAGGGACGTAACCGCGGCTGACGACGTTGGACAAAAAGATGAAGAAATGTCTTCCTCTCTGCAAAGTCACATCCCGCTGCCTGTAATCCCTGCTAGGAGCAAACCAAAAGACCGCAAGCGACGGGGGTCTCTTCATCGGAAACGTCAGAGCATGCGGGACTCAGAGACATCAACGGACACGCAACAGCAATCTTCAGATCTGGCTGGAGGTACACGACTGAAGCAAGGCTCTGAGGAGTCTGTGAATGGGGCTGAAAACGATGGGCGAGCGTCGACGTTGTGGGCACCTGAGGAATCAGACTGGCGAGGCGCAGAGCATGAATATAATGATCAGAACTGGGAGGAGCTCGGAATTGTGACGAAATCGGTGTTGGACGATCTCCATGATCAGGTAAGAAGAAGCTCTCTAAGAATGGCGTATGTTACGTTGTAAATAATTCTGGTCACGATATATTTGTTTCTATTGCAACTGTGTGCCTTTAATATTACTTTCAGTTGTTTTTTGTTTTTTTTTGTTTTTTTACATCGGACCTCATAGACACCCAAACATACAAGGTATGTGCAAGTTACTCTGAACTCTAGCCACGGCTGTTAACGCGATGTTCAGGTAGACCTACTAAGGTAGGGATGTTGGATACGATTCGAATCTCTATTCCCGATATCTTTGTAGTAACACGAGTAAAGTTTCATTTCGTAATGTAAATGGTGTTCCTTTTTAAACTTTCTACTTATCCGCAACGTTTACAAGGAAGCAACCATATCCCGGGAAAAGAAGGGTGCCTCCTCTAGTATATAGTGTATTATGTATTTTGCAGTATATTATATAGTTATATATATTTGTAATGTACGTGTATTACAATACATGTCGATCGCAGTGGTAGCGCGGTCTAAAGCATGAACCGTTTTCGCCGTTCTAACACCGGGGTCGTGAGTTCGAATCCCATTCGACTTACGGATGTCTGTGCCTTTATTCTGTCTGTGTTGTTCTGTATGTAGGTAGCCGCCTTATGACGGGCTGATCCCCCGTCCAAGAAGTCCTACCGACTTTGTGTAGGATTAAGAAACTGAAAAGTGGCCAAGGTCGAAAAGGCTGTAGAGCCATAGAGGGGTAAAAATTACAATGCGTATATATTTGATAATATTCTACATTTTATCGTATTAATTTCGCAAGGATCAGTTTCAGCGAACAAAACTACTGACTATGCACTATACTCGTACACTTCTCAATTTGTGTATATATAAAATGAGATGATTCTATGAATGACGAACTGGAAAGTATTTGGGAGGAATCAGTCGTGACTTAATCGAGAACTTTTCCCGGAATTTTTCTGAAGGGACTGAGGAGAACTATGCAAACCTTGTTTAAGGAAGCCAGTGTTATGGCCGAGATTTGAAACGAGAACCTCCAGAATACAAATAAGAGCATTACTGCTGCGCCAGCGTGCTGGATATTGTAGCCTGCTTCAGTCTTCCCAGGGTTTGAAGCTCGAACATATTTTGTTGGTTTACGACCAGTCATAACTGGCATGGAGCCGCGCTTCAACTTATATTGTAAATTTAATTTTTACCCCTTTTCCTTCGTCTGATTCTTGCCTCACGTGATAATGGCTATACGATCGATCTCCTCTTCTTCATGGCCATTCACTTTACTTTTCGTGTCGAAACCTGAAGAATGCAAGTTACTTGTATCTGTAATCATGTAACTCGGGCACTTCCCATGCATCGAAGACAAATTTTCAACCTTCGGTAGAATTCTTCTTGAAAGGTCAGTTTATGAAGAAACTATGAAAAAGCTACCGTTCATTCTGAGAAATTTTTAAATGTTAGACTAATCATACGCCTTGCAACCACTGGGCTCTTAACAGTTAGTCAATGTAGGCCACATTACACAATCTTACTTTGATCCATAAACCAGCTGATATATAAACTTCTCATTTTAAGGCCGCGCCATAGCTCAAGCGGTTAGTCGCTGGCTTCCCACCGTGGCGGCCCGGGTTCGATCCCGGGTCTGTTCAAGTGGGATATGTGGTGGACAAAGTGGCGCTGGGGCGGGTTTTCTCTGAGTACTTGTGCTTGTGCGCTAGTGATTTATCAGTAGTGTGGGAATTAAGGATGGCGCTATAATTCAGCGGAATTACGAATCGTGTGTTTAGGTGGTCAATAAATCCAATCCAAAACCCCGTCGAGAGCCACATTCATACACGTGACAGTATATACAGGCCGAAGAACTTGTGTCAAGCGGTAACACTCCTGGCTTGTATTCCTGATATTGCCAGTTCGAATTTCCCCCAGGGTGCCTAATATCTTGACTGAGTATTATCGCAGTTCTCCTCAGTCCCTCTAGGCAAATGTCGGGATTTTGCCTTTAATAGGGTTAATACCGCTATCTTCAGTATTATTTACAATTTATTATTCACTGTTAACCAGTCTTCTGGCTGTATATAGTTCGGGTAAAGAAACTTCGTAAAATGAGACACTGAAATAGTCAATATAAATATAATATGAATATAATTTTTGCTTCCGCCATACTCCCTACATATCGTTTGATTTCAGTTCAAGCTTCTTGAATTAAGTCAACAAGTAACCTGCTAAATACGTGTAACCTTTATTTATTGCCAGTTATCAAAGGTTCTAACGAAGATATTGTCAGGTATAGGGGTTTGTGCATGACTTATAGACGGTTTCTGGATTGGATGATTGGACTTATTGACACCCTATACACACAACACGGGACTACAGCCAATACAGCGATATTGCTTATCTACACAATTTAGAATTCACGGTTACACTCGCACTGGGGTTCTCATTCTTCACTAGTCCTATCCTTGCAACGGATTTATAACAATCTCACTGTCGGTTCAGATCACACATGATGTCTTCCCTTCACAGCCTAGGTCCTTTCGCCCCGTTATTCTGCAACTGCCAACTCCGAAGTCTCCACTCGATTGTTGTATGCTGAGTCCAAGCTCATATCATGACAGGCTGGCGTCTGGAAGCTCGACTCCACTCGACTGCTACTGTCGAAGTCGGAAGTCACATTGCGACTGACAGTCAGTCAGTAAGTCTTGCTCATAACCCGATATTTATTAATGTTTGACATTAACGGTCTTGCTTTTGTGGGGCGCCCTCTCTAACGAAAGGACGGGGCTGCCTTCTATATATGCTGGTGGCTCTTGCCAGCGCAGTCTTTCTCGGGTCCGAGTCCCTTGAGACTCGCGACCATATTTTACTGTCTCAGATTTGAGACTTTCCTTTTCGTCGCCTCCTACGACTCACAAGGTCACGGTGGAGGCATTCGACCCCGCCTCCACGCGGGTCTACTTTCGGAATCCTTCCTTATAACCACTTTGCACGGATCCCACAGAAAACACAGCTTCTCTATTTTTGGGAAGGTGTGTTTACAGCTCCGTTGCCTAGCAATAGGGGTCCTATTGTTACAAGAATTCGCTTCTGCAGGAATGTGTTTACCGAATAGTTGCCTAGCAATGGGTGTATATGTCGCAACATATTACACACGGATTAGCCGGTTTCTGAATTTTGTGTATCCTCTGAAAGAACATTGGACCAATGGCTAAAATCAGCTCTTCCTAACGGATGCAACTGACCAGATGCCTTCCCACCGTTCCCCCGAGGACAGGAACCAATCCAGTTTCCGAAACTTAATGATTTTCGGATTACTACACGATGAGCAAGGTTCAGAACTTCAATAATCTGAGATTAAATCTTTAATATTTCTGAACGAGATTGGGATTAGTTCTCCCAATTCTTTGTTGTGGGTAAGATACTTTCGGTATGCAACATAATAGAGAGCGGTAATACCTGAGTCTCTTGGCATCGTAACCTCACTTACACCTCTTGTGTCAGCCTCTGATGATCAGGATTGTGATGTGTTATTATGGAGATTTCGTGGAGCGACGACTGGCAGGAGAAAGCAGAGAAAATTATGCTTTGGTGCCAGTGGGATAGTCTGGCCTCGAAGCTACACCTCCGCAGTGAGAAGCTGAATACGTGCCAGACAGTATAGACTCGTGAGAAAGCTCTATATGATAGATAAGACATCCCATACTTTTGGGTACTTGCTCACGGAATTGATACGCCGTATTCTGTAGCAATAAATTGTTATTGTGCCTTGTGGCAATGTTAAGAGAGCAGAAAATAAAACTTGTGATACTCCAGCACAGTGAAGTGCTGTGGTTTCGAGACCCATGTCATTTCTTCCCTCCTGAAACTCTTAATAAACATTCTTAGTATTGACCGGCATGCAATTCAAACTGTAGGAGGTAGATCAGCAGTTTAAAGCACGCAGCCATATACCTGGCGGTGATTAGCATAGAGTTTGCGTGTACCCAGAGAAATGAGGTCAGGCCCCCTGACATCACCAGTCCGTCTCAGAATTTTGTGTCCCCTCACACCCTATCTTTTCAGTTTGGGAAAATAATATGACATGGTTTATGTGTCAACATTAATCGAAAAAGTCCATTCATTTTCGTGACACAAATACCTGTCATTTCGTGTTTATTAATAACAATGCTATTGTGACTCCACCTAGGGACGCTTTAAGGGCCCTGGGTGCTGGGCAAAATGTGATCATGGTCCCTTAGCTTTTCTTTACTTACTTAAAAGGAAGGCTGCGCCATAGCTCAGGCGGTTAGTCGCTGGATTCCCACCGCGGCGGCCCGGGTTCGAGCAAATGGGATTTGTGATGGACATAATGGCGCTGGGGCAGGTTTTCTCAGAGTACTTCGGTTTCCCCTGCCAATCTTCATTCCACCAATTGCTCCACAATTACCCTCACCTATCATCTGTGGCTACTACAATTGGCCAGAAGTGGCCGCAGTACAAGAGACTCAGTCTCACCCTACTAAGAACATTAACAATAAAAATAATAATATTTCAAAAGAAAAGATAGAAATGAACAGTACTATAAAAGTTAAGGTATTCACACTGACAAATGAGAAATGGGTAGGAGAATTTTGAAAACACTACATTCAGCTGAGTCCTTCTTAAGTAACTGGCACTTGCTCATTTGCTCAGGTGCTTAAGAAATTCCCAGCATTTTATATTATCCCGGTGGTTATTACGTGTTCACAGGAGCCCAGCGCTCGCCTCTGTCCTCAGCTAGGTGCATCCAGTCCACACCCTCAAATCCCATTTTTTATTATTCACTATATTGTTATTTTCATGTCTTCCTTATGAGTTTCTTTCCTTGTTGCGCCTGGCATTTCATGCTTCTGGTTAGAATGCATGCATTGTTAAGTACTAGGTCACGAAAAAGTAATTTTAAACATGCACAGACAGCAAGGTGATCTCATAAGCCTCCTTTCATATTTTTTTAAATAAGGAAAGTAAAGTTAAAGTTGTCTCTGTGCTTAACTAATTAAGCACTGCGCCATGAAGGCGTATGGGGGAGTGGATGTATAGATCCACATTTTCTTGACCTCGGTACTAGCTGGAGCCGAGTGGTCAGCTTCACGCTCCGGCTGCTTTACCCCCGGGGAAGGAGCCCCCGGTTCCCATTGCATAGGAGGTTGTGTGGACTCCGGAGTCGGTCTGGACGATTTGGAGAAGGGAAAATTCTTGACCCTACCGGGACTCGAACTCCGACTGTTCGGTCGTCCAGCCCTTAGCCAGTCGCTATACCGACTGCGCTATCCCGGCTCCTAAATAAGGAAAGTAGGCTAAAAATTACTGAAATGCACAATCATACTGACGAAATGAGTAGTGGAGATGACTCAGTTGGTATAGTGACGGGCTACGTACTGGACGGCTGAGGAATCGGGTTTCGAACCCCGACAGGGGCAAGAGAATATTCTCCACAGCAGCCGGCTATGGGGCCTATCCAATGGGTACCTGTCTCTCTTCCTCGGGTTAAAGTGGTCGGGACGTGAAGCTGACCACCTCCGTCTAGTGCTGAGGCCAAAAATGGTGGAGCTATAGCTGCAGCCCCCATACGCCTTCATATCATGGTGTTTAACTAATTAGGTACAGGGAAACTTTCCCTTCACATACCGACGAAATGAATGTACACTTCGTACGTCATATTAATGTGTGTTGCCCAAATGTGGAAATCTAACGCACAAGCTGAGATATCAATTAAAGAGTCCTATCTTCTTGTATATAACGCCGTGTAGCCCGCTGTAAACGAACCGACGTTTCGGAGGAACATGTCGCCTCTATTTTCATGTTTAAAGCAAGAAACCAGCACGAAATATGTAGCATGCAGAACGATCTTGAAGATGGAGGCAATATGTTCCTCCGAAACGTCGGTTAATTTTCAGTGGACTCGACGGCGTTGTATCCCAGACCATAAGTATATTTATATAATAGAAATAAGAACCAGATGGACATGGATATTTGGAAGTGGTTTCATAATGTGTAAGCACGTGCAACCGACTCGCTTCTGAGAGTCCCTTGTCAGCTGCCCATCTCGCCCGTTGTATAACGCGATCCTGACCCTGCGTCCCGCACGCTCGCTCAGATACTTACCGTCCTCTATGTGCCCGTCTCTCAGTCTCAGAATTCAGATGCGGGCGTCAGTTCAGCAAGCACAGCCATTGGTCTATAGTGAGGCTGTTCCGTGTCAGACTTTGGGATGAAACACTGACAATTTGGATATAAAGGATTCCGAGCGGACTGTCTCGCTAGAGGTGAACGTTTCACGAACATTGCTTTTCGCAAGAAATGCGGCTATTGGCTAACCTGTGTGAAGTCCTGACCTCTAGTTGCAGTTTCGAGGGATCTAGACCTATGAGAATTCGCCGGTACTTCCGTCATTATTCATATATATAGGTATTATCTGTCTTTCTCTCACGGGTTGAGACTGAGTCCACTTGGTACTGCGACCACTACTGGCCTATTGTGCCAGCCCCGGATGATAGGTGAGGGTGATTGTGGAGCAATTGGTGGAATGAAGATTGGCAGGGGAAACCGAAGTACTTGGAGAAAACCTGCTCCAGCGTCGCTTTGTCCACCACAAATCACACTTGACCAGACCCGGGATCGAACCCGGGTCGCCGCGGTGGGAAGCCAGCGACTAACTGCTTGAGCTATGACGCGGCCTGCAAGGGACTTAGTCCCACCCCACTAGCAATAAAGGAAAACCCACGCGGGACGCCGTCTTCATATATTCATTAATCACTCACTCAAGGAACTGAGCCCTTCTTGAGAAGCCACTTATTGTGCAGCTGCTCAAGAACTTTCCAGCATTTTATGGAACCCGAAGGTTCATCACCGTATTCACAAAAGTCCTCCATTGGTCCATAGCTCTCTAAGATCCATTTTAATATTGTCCACCCACCTCCGTCTTGGTCTTCTTTGTGGTCTCTTTCCTTCTGCCTTTCCCACCAATATCGTAAATGTATTCCTCTTCTCCCCCATTCGTACTACATGCCCTGCCCACCTCATCCACCTTGACTTGAACATTCTAATTATACTCGGCGAATAGTACAAGTTATGAAGCTCCTCATGCAGTTTTCTCCAGCCTCCTGTCAGTTCATCTCTCTTCGGTCCAAATATTCCCCTCAACACCCTGTTCTCAAACACCCTCAGTCTATGTTCCTCCCTTAATGTCAGAGACCAAATTTCACATCCATACAGAACCACAGGCAAAGTTATAATTCTCTATATTCTGATTTTTATGTTCCAAGGCAGCAGACGAGAAGATAAAATGTTCTGAACTGAGTGGTGGCAAGCATTACCCGAGTTGAGTCCTCTTAGTTTCCTCGTGAATCAGATTTTGATTTGTTATTATTGTTCTTAAATATTCGAATCGTGTCACATTTTCAAAGGATTTGTTAGCTATTTTATACATACGATATATTCATTAATAACGCATTATTATTCAGCATTAAGGCACATCAAACAATGAATCTTTTCTTATTCGATTACACAAATTTCATGTTTGCTAGAAGAACTGTTGGTCATGTTTTGGGTAAGACGAAAGGCTTCGATCCTGATGAAGTCATGGGTTTTACCCAGTAACACGAACTTTAAAGTACAACGTGTTGTATCCATGATCATTATCTCTTCCTCCCTACACTTTAATGGCTGACAACCGTTTTGTTTCGCCGTAGAACTAACCACAGATTCTTAGGTACGGTTAAAGCCCACAGATGTGAAATGTGTGTATGGTCCACTATTGTATCGAACCTCTTCGTCCCGTCTTCACATTCATAAAAGCTACCCATCTCACTGTAAACAAAACGAGCTCCTAGAACACTCTACGCGCATGCTCCTACAAGTATCTCGTGACCTACTTCAATGAGTTTCTAACTAAAAACAGATTACATCTTTGATGGCTGGAGGGAAAGTATGGATCGAAGTTCTGCGACGCCATTTGTAACTCGTTTGCACGGTGTAAATGAGCAGATGCGGCGATTATGAAATGTTATCAACATTTCCCCCGTATAGGTAGTACAGAGAGTTACAAATAGCTATATTTGTAATGGTTATAATTGTCAGTTATTCTGTCACTGTCATGGACCTGTCTTCTGTGGACGTAAGTTGTACTCGTGCTTCAGTAATTAAGCACCGTGCCATGGAAAAGTATGGGGTGGAGGAGGTATAGTTCATTTCGACACAAGACGGACCTGAGTGGTCAGCTTTATGCCTGGGATAAGAGCACCCTGTGGCCTTTGGATAAGAGCCTGTGTCAGACCGAATGCTTCCCCAGAGGAGAATCAGTTCTTGTGTCGGGAATCAACCCCCTGTCGTTAGCCCAATCACTGTAAAGGCTGAACTACTGCTTCGGGTATTGCTTGCTGTCTTGATAAAGGAAACACGTGTGCCACTTAGGATGCTGGCTGTTTCCGTTGTGAGGTTGCGAAAAAGTGTCTGGTTGGATATCTTCCTAACGAGACAGCCATTTGTACCGGTATTTGCTCGGTTGGATGACCCACAGAGCCCACTTTCCGGGTTTTCCAGATCAATAACTAGTTCTAAACTCTATTGTACTATTCTTATCGAGATCTGTCATGCAAATTAGTTTGTTCACGATAATCTGGGCTACATGCTGTTCCAATACAAGCGCAAATAATCCCAATAACATCATGATTTTAATAATGAGTTCGTGTCAGAGTGGGGTTATTATTTGGTCGATAAGTGAAGCAAGCTACTGTATAACTTATGTACACTTCTTTCGTTCATTGGTCTCGATTTGTCTCCATCTGTTTGTCATGCAGCCATAACCGCCTTCCAGGCGCGTTCTAAACTGTGAAGCGTCTGATAAGTTCGTTTCGTCCTTCCATCTGTCTCTCTATACGTACTGTCACGTGTGTGGGGGTACGCGTGACGAAAGTAACGGGTTATTGTTCGAATGATTGGATGTATTAGCACCTTGGTTATAAGTTCTCTTTATCATACTTAAATACAGCGCTGTCGCTGATTACACACTTTGCAGTTCACCGTTGCACACGCATTAGTCGTCTCCTGGCGACGGATCTCAACACAGAAACTAGCACTTCAAAGCAGTATGAAGTCTTCTTGCTGTTTCGTCTTCAGTCACTCAGGAACCTCGGAACTAAAACTTATTTTTAAGGATTTCATCCTGTTGCGTATATACAATGAACATATGTAATTTCTACCGTCAGAATAACAATATTTTATAATTTATTTATTTATATAGCACGTCAGACCTAGAAAACCGAGATTAACGGCCGTGGGGATCCGTTGCGCTAACCACGTGACACTCTCTGTCCGCGAAAGTTGGGACTACTTCGCCGACAAGCGGCGGTCGCTCGGTCGGTATATTTCACTTGTGGACTACAGGTCACGGAGTTTTATAGCTCCCACTATATGTTTCGACCTCAAATTGGTCATCTTCAGGTGCTGCAAGTTTCTCACGTACTATCATCGAACTGCACCGCTAACATTCCCATTTTTATAAATGGTTCGTACAAGTTACTGCCTATTCAGTTCATAATGTAGACTGTCTAGACTATGCGGTTCATTGCACTGCGTGGTTCATGCTACAGTGATTGTAGTATGTGCCTCGCAGTGCAATGAACCGCATAATATAAACGGCACACATTAACCATTGGCTCCCAACGACATGAAAGAGGAGGAATCTGCTCTCTAGGAAAACGGTAACATTACGATACTAACATGGCGAGCCAATGCAGCAAACAGCAGAAGAAATTTGACGAAGCCCATGCGTGGTCTACTGCAGTATCAAACACGAAGCTACTGACAACTTGTAACATTTTGAAAGATCACTTATAAAATAATTTTTAAATACCAAATTGTGGATTTAGTATCGCCTAGTTATTAAATTAGGGTTAACTTGTTGTTAATTATACGACTTCGTCATATGTACGATTTTTATTCTGATTTTATTGTATTTTATTATTAATTTTAACCAAAGTCTGGTCTAAGTTTTGTCTGGATTGTGAACTGAATACAAACTAACTTGTACGAACCATTTATAAAAATGAGAATGTTAGCGTTGCTGTTCGGTAATAGTATGTGAGAAACTTGCAGCGCCTTGACGGTAAAAATTATATTCATTCATTCATTAATCAGTAATCTGTCAGACGACAGGTCCACAATCTCTTCCAAAACAGTTCCTCCACTTAATGCGATCTAGAGCTTTCTCCTTCAAATGAGAATATCCTCTTCTGTCCCCAGGGTCATCCAGCATCTTCTTACATCTTCTTCCTCGTCTTCTGGTCACTTCTATCCGCCCTTCTATCTTTCCTTCAATTACTTCTTTTAGAATGCGGTTACTGCGTAAGATATGACCAATCCAATTAGCCTTCCGTTTTCCTATTTCGTGTAGGATATTCCTCTGCTCACTGACTCTAAATAACACTTCTTCATTTCTCACATAATCGGTCCAACTGATCTTCTCCATCCTTCTCCAACACCACATTTAGAAGCTTTCCAGGTGTTTCTGATCTACTGCCCTAAGTGTCCAAGTTTCAGCCCCATACAAAGCGATGCTCCAAATGGAGCATTTCACTAGTTTCTTTCTCAAATTTAAGTCCAATTTGCTGGTAAAAAGAGTCTTCGTCTTCACACGTACACCTTCCACCATCTGTTAACAAGCTACCCAAATATTTAAAACATTTCACATTCTCCAGTTGTTTTTGGTCTATCTTTGTTGTGACTGGGGTTCGTTGTCTCGAAATTTTCCTATAAACTAAAAATTCTTCTGGACTCACGCCTCCAGCTTACGGCTGACTCGTAACTGCCCCTGAACTAACTCTGTCATTGCATTTTTTTATTGCTAGTGGCGTGGGACTAAGTCCCTTGTAATGCGGCCACTTCTGGCCCGTTGTACCAGCCCCAGATGATAGGTGAGGGTGATTGTGGAGCAATTGGTGGAATGAAGATTGTTAGGGGAAACCGAAGTACTCGGAGAAAACCCGCCCTAGCGCCACTTTGTCCACCACAAATCCCACTTGACCAGACCCGGGATCGAACCCGAGCCGCCGCGGTGGGAAGCCAGCGACTAACCGCTTGAGCTGTGGCGCTGCCTTCTGCTTGTGTTTCTGATACTTCTGTGGTCATGCAGGAGGAGTGGGTGTCTCGGGTTCACGGCATCGAAAGCCTGTCTGCCGCCTTGAGGGACCCAGAGGTGCTGCAGACGATTGGACCGAGCTTGCCGTCCATCCTGCATTGCTTGCTGGTGACCATGGCTGAGGATCGGAACCACCGGGTGGCCACAACTTCCATCAGTGCCTTGCGGGGCCTCATTGCCTCGCTGCCCCGCTCTGTTCTTGAAGACCACCTACCTCAAATCGTGTTCGGCCTAGCCCGACATATCGGCGGCTCTGGCAGCGTGAACCTCAAGATCGAGACAGTGCAGGTAGCTAAGCAACTGATGCAGATCATGAAGCCCAACCCAGTGATCGAAGTTCTACTCACCTCGGACTGCATCGGAGCAAAAAGCTCGAAGGTAAAAAAAAATTATCAAATTATCAATTAATACTCTGAAGCACGAAGTTTGTTTAAATAATATTTAAAAACTCTGTTCGTACCCACTGCTCCTTCATTACAAAGACCGGTCTGTTAGGAAAGTGATCGGTGTTTGTACTGATAATCATAATAGACACATAAGTACAGTCTTTGGGAAAATGCAGAGTTTTAAAATCTTACATCAGTTGGTACATTGGTCCTGTAGTCCGCTACCTCTTTGCTGTTAAGGCAATATTACAACATCACCCCGAGATATCCTGTCCAGGGGTTCAGAAAATTCGGCCATATGTACAGTAAATTATTATATTCACATGGTTTCTTATGTGCTTTAGCTTCCTTTCCTTATTTTGAAAAAAAAAAATATATTAGAATGCTTAAGAGATTACCGTCACCCCTTGCGCCTGGAACCAGAACCAGAAGAAACGGCCGTTGTTAGGCAAGGGCTCAGTAAACACGTCCCCACCGCAACAGATACACACGCAGCAAGAGAAAAACTGTTGAACGCCGTGTTTTCTATGTGATGCGCAGTGAAAGGAAGTATGAGAGTAGTTCTGAAACCCTTTAGGTTTGTTTATGCTGAATTTAACGACGATATCCATACCTCCAGCTCTGTACCGTCGAATGACGAGGACATTGCCGACTAATGAATAGATAATTATGTGGATGAAAGCGTTCGTGTCACAGTTTTAGTGTGGCGTGCCGCCTAAAAGCCAGAATTGCTAGACAGCGGCTGTTAATACACGTTTCCGAGACAGCGCATACAGAAACGTCCATTGCTAGACAACGGCTCAGTAACAGTGCTTCCCATACAACAAGGAACAGTGAATATCTCGTTGCCAAGGCGGCAGTTATAAACACGACAACGCATGCATTGGCAGAAGCCAGAGCTGCTGCAGTTCCCGCTGCAACGAATACCCTTCAAGAAAGTGTCTCCTAGTCCGTCCGGCTGTTGAAGACTCTGACAAAAGACAGACACGTCCTCTCGTTAGAGAGGGAGCTCCACAACAAGACCGTGACTGTCAAACAGTAATAAATATCTGGTCATAAGCCCCAGATTGGGCTCGACACCAAGACTGACTGACTGACTGACTTACTGACCATCAGTCGCAATGTGACTTTGACTTTGGAGCAGATCAGTGGCGAACGGAGCAGAGCCGAGAAACCAGCTCAGCCAAGATCAGAGAAGAGCGAAGCGGATGAGATCAGAAAAGACCGAATCAGTGGTCGGATCAGAGACGATGGGCTGGTCAGGTAGCATCGTCTTCAAGACGGTATTTCGGAGTGACTGTAGCGATTGTAAACGAGTTATCCAATGAAACAGCTGCGTCTAATCCACACCCCATTCATTATTTGTCACGGAACCCCGGACACAATCCGGGCATTTGACTGGAGGAACTGAGTAAAGCCACGAAGTAGTTAAGTGTTGCTAGTCTCCGGGCCGAGATTTGGGAGGAGCAACAATCGAAAAGAAAGTAAGAATGAGCCAGATCAGGCATGAGCTACGTGCACAAGAAAGATACGCCAATCAGGGTCACATTTCGCACAGGAAAGACAACGAACCATGGTATTTTGGAAAAAAAGAAGTAACAAGTGTAAGGAAACAAGATTAACGGAAAAAGAAACTAATGGAAAACCTCACTGATATTAAATAAGAAATCGGCTCTTCCATATCTTCTTTTCTCGCCCCGTTTTTTTCCTCCTTCTATACGAGTACGTTTATCTGCCGGTCACGGTAGCCGAGCGGTCTAACGGATGCACTGTCTTCGCTCGCCCGGAAGCCGGGATCGTGGGTTCGAATCCCACTCAGAGCATGGATGTTTGTGTGCGTTTTTCTGTGTTTGTGTACAAGTAGAGGCCCTGCGACGAGCTGATCACCCGCCCAAGGAGTCCTACCGAATGTGTAAGATCTAGAAAAACCGAAGTGAACGGAGAAGTTCATGGAGGTAGGCCTAGGCCCACTGGGGCTGTAGTGCCAAGGAAAAAAAAATACGTTTATCTAGTTCCCTCATTTCTTCACTAGGACATGAACTGGTTCACATGGTTCTCTTTCACGCGACACAATCTCGAACCCAATGCTGCCCCTCCTGTAAGTACGTGACAACTAATAATGCGTTTACGTACACTTGTAGTCACAGACTCTCTCCCAATAAGCCTGCTGGTGTAAAAATTACCTTAAAACAGATGTAAAATCAGCTGCTCTGAGAATTTTAATGAAAGTCGCATAAGTCTCGTTGCATGTACGATTTGTTTGTTTTTTCCTTACTTGAATTTGTCAGATCCACGGAATAACCACGAAATTCTCAAGATTTAAGTCTGTTCCATCAACGTGCCTGAAACGAAGTTCAACAGTTATTGTGCAAAAACCAGAAAGGGCCGTTTCATTCCCTGAATTTATGTTAACCAAGAAATAAAAATATGTCGCTTCTCCGTTTACAAGGTAACATTGCTCGGCCACAACCAGTGGAAAGTCAGATTCAATATATAAAAACGAGAGGTCGATTCAACATACACTTCGATAAGAAGAAAAGTGATTGAATTATGCTTACATGGAGTACGTATTTTTAACACTAAAAAATAAATAAATCAAAGCGTTTGTGCAGGTATTTGGGTACGTGTTACGCACGTGAATGTTACACAAATCGTTGCAGTCATTTATTTCGTTCACTTTTTCAAAAGCGATTTTTGGGGAATCACGGACGCCCGCGCGACATTAGACAGGAAGTGCTTTTAGAAAAAAAAAAACTTTTGAACCGGAATATGTCATTCTAGTTGTCTCAATAATTAGGGATCAATACAATACATACGGGACCTCAAAACTTGAATATCCTAAGCGTCTTAATTTATGTCTATCCGTTTAGTCATTGTTGTGATACTGGTCCATATATTTGATACGAAGAAATTAATATTGGTGGAGATTTGTGCTGTTAGCAATGACTAGACGGTTCCGCCGACCATTGACTAGCAACTGCTTATTAGAGCTACACCGAGTCACAGTTCTAAGCCTATAAAGCTTATGATGTTCTGAATAATTTGCAACAGATCGTCTGTATGTTACAGATGCGTGAAAACTCATTGCTCTTCCTCATATACGCCACTCTGACGTTCCCAAGCACAGAATTCCGTTGGGACGAGATGACCGGTCGAGTGGCTGCAGCCGTGGCAGATCCGAGGCGTCGGGTCCGACAGGCGGCGCTCGACGCACTGGCAGTGATCGCGCAGTTTGCCACCCACAGCCTTCTTGATGAGGCTGTTAAGGCTGTCGCAGAAAAGCAGCCTAGCTTGGCGACGAGAATCGCCTACCTGGCAGGCATCCAGGCGCGTCTCTCGAGGCGGCAGCTTCCCACAACATCGCCCGACGGACTCATCCTGTACGTTCTTCAGATCCCATCAGCCAGAGTCAGTAGCAATGGAGGCCTCTCCAGCAATCCAATGGGTAATAACGGACTCTGTGGTTGCATCATAATTACAGTATGCGCCAAAAGATTGAGTACTGAACCTCGCGCATCTCGTACGCGCATGTGCGTTTGTCGACGGGGCATAGCTCCAGCCGCACGTGTTCCCAGTAGTGAAAAGGAAGTTGTGTTGTGCCGTTGTTGGAAATGGGTATCTCGACGGAGGAAAAGTATTCATAGTTGAGTATTATATCCGCTCATACGGAAGTGGTCGCCAGACAACACGCTTCCTTGGTTTAGAGCG
>NW_019739960.1:1261930-1269336 GCF_002891405.2 Cryptotermes secundus
CCAAGAACGCTACAGGGACATAGTGATCGGACCATTTCATCAGGATTTGAGAAGGTTCTGTCGTGCAAGGGGCCTTCACATGAATAGACAGTGGTATCAACAGGATGTCTTTTCATTTCAGTACTGAATTTTGGCGCATACTGTATGTGCATGTTCTGATACAGGCAAATCTGCCCAGTGTCATGACATAACTAAACCCCATTTCGCGGTACAACTGTCTGAACTTTCTGCCATTAGATAGCATGTTCCATGGTTAGATTTAAAACAGTTACCGGTGAATGGATGTACAGTGGAGCATACAGTGCAAATGGAGTCATATATGGCGAGCTGTTGTAGCTGACTGTGGGTGCTCTATGTATCCTTAGCGGTCGTAACGAAAGATATGTAGAGCACCCTGTATGTTTACGTTCTTTATCGGTGGTAACGAAAGATATGTGGAGCACTCTGTATGTTTACGTGCTTTATCGGTGGTAACGAAAGATATGTGGAGCACTCTGTATGTTTACTTCGGGGGTGGCGGTTACGATGATGTCATTAACTAGGCTCTATGGCGTCGAGTGGTACGATAAATGAATAATGAATCGGAAAGGATATGGAAGGAAGCGGTAGTTACTAAATCGAAGGACTCTCCAGTCATTTTTCTTGACTGACTGAGGAAGTCAACATAAATCTGTTATGGTAGCCGGTGTCCCGTCAGAGATTCGAACCGAGGACCCCTCTAATATATGTCTGGATTATTACCGCTTTGCCACCCTGCTCGATGATAGGTTCAGCTGGATGAGTAAACAAATGGACGTAAATAGGGAAGCCTTGAAATTTTGACGTTATTCGATTCCTTTACGAAATTATTGTTGAGTGCTAGGTCGTATCTTCCAACTATACCAAGGCTACGGAAAGATGTCCCGTTGATCGCCCCTATATACGGCCTTTCGCATGGACACGATTCGAATCCCGACTTGGTAATCATTTGAGTAGCAGGTGGAGTGGTTTCATTCAGTAGAACATGAGCCCAGCTGAGGGCTGAACCTCGCTTTTAAATAAAGTAAGTTCCACAGCCATTTTGGAAATAGGTTCTATATGTCAGTCTAGCCAACTCAAATATGAATCTACCGTTAGATTTTGCGGGGGAAATATTCTCACTAGAACAGTAATAACAATGGAAGAAAGATCACATTGTTAACGGCGTTATGTCCCGAGAGATAGTACTCTTCAAAGCAAATATTTATGTCAAGAATGCTGTGTAATGTAAGTGGATGATTTTATGTTATGATGGCACGTGTATGACGAAATCTTTTCTTTTAATTATTTCATGAAGCTGTCACATCTCACAGTATATATAAAGCATCGAATTTTATGATGATTGATGAATAAAGAATTGTAAAGAACTTGGAAGGAAGCTTTCGTTATCTAATCGAGGTACTACCCCCGGAATTTTTGTTGAGGAACTGAGTAAAACCACAAAGATGTATCAGAATAACCTGTATCTTGACCGAGATTCGAACTGAGCACTTCCCAGATACAAGTCTGGAGCTTTACCACTACGTCAACCTGCTCGGTGAAAACTGCTCAGAAGGTGTAACAGAAAAATTTGGTGTTCCAAGTGAAATATTCTAGCACTGAACACAACTATGCATTGTTTTTTATTTGTGTCAACGATTACAACAAGCAACAAGCGCCCCTAACTTCCTACAGTTTCGACGCAACAGCCTCAAACCCCGCCGCTAGGAGCCTCCTGCGGCCAGTGGACACGTACGCTGCCATGATACTCCCATCAGAGTATAGCGAGCGCAGCACAGCGGCTGCAAGTTGCGTCCGTCTGCAGCCCTCTTCACATTTTCCAGCCGGGATAGCTCGGTTGGTATAGCGACTAGCAACGGGCAGGACGGCCGGGGGTCGGAGTTCGAGTTCCTGTGGGGTCAAGAATTTTCTCACCTCTCCACGTCCTCCAGACCTGTTCTGGGGCCCATCCAGCTTCCTATTCAATGGGTACCGGGGGCTCTTTCCCCGAAGTTAAAGCGGCCGGGACGTGAAGCTGACCACTCACCTCCAGCTAGTGCCGAGGTCAAGAAAATGTGGATTTATACATCCACTCCCCCATACGCCTTCATGACGTAGTGTTTAATTCGTTAAGCACAGGGACAACTTTACCTTCACATTTACCATCTAACGTAGCTCTCTACATGTCCCTCCCCTCGAGCTGTTTATCAGTTCTCTCTAAACTTTGTAGGTAAGGATAGCCGAGATACATTTTTACGCGTAAATGCTTTGGAATAGGCCTGTCACGGTAGCCCAGCGGTCTGAGGCATGTACTGTCTTCACTCGCTCGGAAGCCGGGATCGTGGGTTCGAATCCCACACAAGGCTTGGATGTTTGGTGTGTGTATGCTTTTATTCTGTGTTTGTGTTGTCCTGTGTTTAGGTAGAGGCCTTGCGACGGGCTGATCCCTAGTCCAAGGAGTCCCATTGTTTGTAAAATGTTCATGAAACTTAGAAATCAGCCGTATGCTCCAAAGTGTGAGCAAGAAGACAGAGAGAAAAGTACTTCGGAATTGTTGACATAGGCCAGAGGGAACTAGAATGAAACTCCAGACGATAGGAGGCCTCTAGTTCCTCATTTACAACATCCATGCGGCCTCATTCCATGGCCTCGGTATGCACTAAGTAATGCGCTTTCCTGAGAAAATGTTTCAGGCCGATCGTGGGTACGAAACTAAACACAGGCCATTCTGCCAGTTTTGAATCTCATACATGTATGTCTGTATTTGTAACAGAGAAAATAAAGTAATTAGATTATATAATAATTCACAATTGATGTCAACTGCACTCACAGCATGCAGCGTCATGGCGACACATCACAGAACGTGACCGAGCAGCAGTATGTATTTACAGGACTGTCACAATAAAAGATAAGTTTGTGTTTCAATCAAGTTGCAGTTTGAGGGAACAAATCGAATGTTGCTGCCTTATCTTGCGTCTTTTTTGGGACGCTCCGCTTTAAAATGTTGACCCCCAGACCTGCTATCCTAAGATACTTTGTGGTTTTCCTCAGCGACTTCAGACAAGTGCCGAGATAAAATCTTAAATTAGGCCAGAAGAAACCTCAGCCCCCCCCCCTTATGGTCATACCTTGCATTGGTCTAATCACCTACAACTCAAGAGGCCAAGTCTCGAATCGGGCTGAAGCGCCGATATGTGTGAGGAAATACTATTGGCCAAGCTCTCGGATGAGAGAAACACGGAGGCACAGATTTCGAATACAGTTCAAGGTCATTGGTGCTTGTCTGTCTATCAATGCATTAAACCATTATCTACAGTTAAGAAAATCCCGTCATATTCCGATGAATTGCTTGTGATTTAAAGTTTCTGGAATAGGCTCTTTAAACTGAGTCTACATTGCGCGAACCAACGTTGTTTCGGCTCTCGGTAGTACCCGTGGCTTTCTATTGTGTTCCGTAGGACTCCGTCTCAACTGATAAATTTATGGATCCATATCTAAAACCGCGGAAAAATATGCGTTCCCTATACTGAATTTTCTCCCTCTGTCCTAGATTTACTGATGCGGGTTCTGGATTGGCCACCCCTTCTGTGTCTCGTAGCATCTGGCCCGGGTCCAAGCCTTGGGAGAGTACAAACTGCAGTAGCCCTGTTCTCGGAACATTCGTAAATTGTACGTCCAGTATCGTAACATGGTACAGCGCCATGTTTTTTCTTGTCCAGATGCGTAGCACAAAACGTGATTTATTTGCTAGTATCGCAAGGATGTGAACACATTTGTGTCAGTGGCTTCGATACGCAATGTCCAGTGCTTGTATCAGGCGCCACCATCAGTTGCCACCTCCTCGGATACGTAAGTTATGCGAGAGAGGTAAGAAAGAACAGGTGAAGAGCGAAAGTCGTGAGAGAAGTGAAGGACATTTTATTTGTTGGGTGAAGCTGGGTAGGCGCATCATTTTATTAAAAGACTTTTACGCCCCGCTCTTTCGTAACCATTCCAAGATCATGCAAATAATATTTAAAGATACATTTCCCAGCTCACAGGGAACACCGCGTCTGCGTTACAAAAATCAGTCAGTTAGTGCGGTGTAACGAAATGATTGCTGTTTATTTTGAAAATCATACGAAATCCATAAATACAGTGTGCGAAATTGCAGAATTCTTTAATGTTAAAATAAGTGGGTAAGCATATTGCGTCCTTTTACGTGCAACGCAACGTTCCACAAAACTTATCACCTTTACGAGTTTAAAGTTTTTTTTTTAAGTTTTGAAATACGCTGCATGTTTCGGCCAACATGGCCATCATCAGGTGTTAAAAATATGTCTAATAAGGAAATCGCTGCTTTCACCTGTTGCTGATGCATATGCGGTCCCTCTGATGCGTGTCTGTGTTGTGGGTCATATGTTATGCTTCTCCCCGTTGTGTTTTCATTACGTGTCCTGTCTCTACGTAATGCGTGCCGATAGGTACGTGATGCAAAAGTAGATCTGTTGGTAGAAGTGTTCTGAGGCTACATAAGGATTCGATTGTGCGTTAGTCACGCCATCGCGTGACAGCATGATAATCAGTGTAAATATGTTATACCAATTAAAATAAATAGCACAATATAAATACTACATGCATGAATTTATTCAATAAACAGGGTCACATAAAAGTTTAATATACAGTATTATTACTGGTAAGTTTTAACGCAAAATATCCTGATGTTTTTTGTCTGATCCCCTCCCCCAAGAGAGTTCTCAGAATTTGTATAATATGCTTTTAAATTAAACCAGTAAAGAGGGGCCCGGATAGCTCAGTCGGTATAGCGACTGGGTACGAGCTGGACAACCTAAGATTCGGAGTTTTTGAGTCTCGGTAGGGTCAAGAATTTTCTCTTCTCCATGTCGTCCGGACCGGCTCTGGGATCCACTCAGACTCCCATCCCATGAGTACCGGTGGCTCTTTCCCCGGGGGTTAAGCGGCCGGGGCATGAAGCTGACCACTCACTTCCAACTAATGCCGAGGTCAAGTAAACGTGGGTCTATACGTCCACTCCCCCATACGTCTTCATGGCGTAGTGCTTAAATAGTTAATCACAGGGACAACTTTTATTAGTTAAGTAAAGAGGACCGAGCCGGTCACGGTAGCCGAGCGCTCTAAGGCATGTACTTACTGTCTTCGCTTGCTTGGAAACCGGGATCGTGGGTTCGAATCCCACTCAGGGCATGGATGTTTAGTTTGTGTGTGTGCGTTTTTCTGTGTTTGTGTACAGGTAGAGGCCTTGCGTCGAGCTGATCACCCGCCCAAGGAGTCCTACCGTATGTCTAAGTTCTAGAAAAACCGAAGTGAACGGAGAAGTTCATGGAGGTAGGCCTAGGCCCACTGGGGCTGTAGTGCCAATGGGGGGGGAAAAAAAGAGGACCGAAGAATTAATATTCTTAGTCACTAAGTATGGGAAGTTCGTGTATTTTGGACCTATCGGATTTCAGAAATACCACAACAGATAGAAGCACACTTCAGATGGTGTTAGTACTGCCTCTGAAGGATGCATTTTCTCCCCAGTTGTCTTTATTCTGACGAGTGCACTTCTGACCAAAAGAAGGACAAAACCTTGTTGTTAGTTTTCTTTGTAATTTTGCCCTGTGGTGAGACATTGTGTTCTGAATAGTATTTTATGTAAACGGTGAGTAATAAGACACCAAAATATCTACAAATCTTCAAGGCAAGGCGTGTGGGAATCCTGTACATGCATTTTAAAATCATTTGTATTATTTCAACATGTCATTCTTTGTACATAGGCGTGTAATTAGGCCCACTTGTCAGCCTGTAATTTGGTCCAGTGGTCCAACTTACTCGGAGCATTACAAGTGATGTCATTTTCCAAATAAGAACAATGAAATCGAAAGGTATCTGTAGAAAATTAAAAGAGGAGTGGTTACAAAAGAGGCTGTACAGTCTTGCCGTGAAACCAAAGCCCGCTTGTAAGATCTAGGTATAAAAGGGCGGATAGTAGTAACATGGAGCTGCGTGGAACTGGGTGGAAGGTTGTGGACTTCGGATTCCATTAAGTTTAAGTTTAAGTTTCTTCGAGTGGGTTGAGACTGAGTTCACTTGGTACGTCGGCCACTGTTTGGCCTATTGTACCAGCCCCGGATGATAGATGATGATGAATGTGGAGCAGTCGGTGGAATGAGAATTGGCAGGGTGAACAAGTGTTCGGAGGAAACCTGCCCCACATGAGCTGACCTGGGCTCGAACCCGGGCTCCCGCGGTGGGAAGCCAGCGATTAACTGCCTGAGCTATCGCACAGCCTCGGATTCCCTTACACACGGCAATGTCTTCTTTAGCTGAATGTTACCGTGTCACGAAGAATTATGTTCCATAAACTTCGTTAGTTAATTGTGCATGGGCCGCGCCATAGCTCAAGCGGTTAGTAGCTGGCTACCCACCGCGGCGGCCCTGGTTCGATCCCGGGTCTGGGATTTGTGGTGGACAAAGTGGTGCTGGGGCAGAATTTCTCCAAGTACTTCGGTTTCCCCTGCCAATCTTCATTCCACCAATTGCTCCACAATCACCCTCACCTATCATCTGGGGCTAGTACAATTGGCCAGAAGTGGCCGCAGTACAAGGGACTTAGTCCCACCCCTCTAACAATAAAAAAATAGTTGTGCATGGTATTGCTTCATATTTTTTAAACATGAGATCTGTGCCACTGTTCCTTCGGGAAACTTTCTGTGTCATTCCATCCACTGCTTTTCCAGGATCAGATGTGGACTGGGTGCTGGCAGGCTCAGGATCCTTGTCTTCCGGTTCTGCGCGATCGCGCGGTCAGCTGGTCGCAGCGCAGAGGCTAGACCCTCAGGGGACACTATTCCCGAAGGCAGATGACACCTCAGTGACGCGTATCAAGAAGGGGAATCCCTGGACTGAGAGGAAAGAGGTCGTGGCGCCTGGGTTTGGCGCGCATGTTCATTCCGCCGGCCAGCAACGGATTGTGCCCATCAACCCCGAGAAGTCTTCGGTGAGTGTAGGACATCCATCGCTCTGTCAGTTACACGGTTTATTTATGAGGTGTACAGTTAAACGAAGTGGAATCAGCTGTCATTCTGAAAACGTTAACATTGTCTAAAATGTAACTTTTCTGTTAGTGCGTCTCTTTTTTGCTTATTACCGTGGATCTAATGGAGATGGCCCGAAGTTATAATACTCCATATTCTTGTCTACTTATAGGTTATGGTAGCCAGTGTGCAAATTTTTGGATGCGATTGGAATTCTCATACACAATAATTTTCATAATGTTGTATTTTAGCGTCCTGTTGCACTGATTTTCATCCATGATATGTATACAGTGGCCGTCTTGTAGTGCACTCAATTTCACCTGTTACTTCACGACATGTTTCGGCAACATAGTGCCATCATCAGGTGCCCTA
>NW_019739960.1:1270382-1309189 GCF_002891405.2 Cryptotermes secundus
GATCAGTTGGACCGATTATGTGAGAAATGAAGAAGTGTTAATTAGAGTCAGTGAGCAGAGGAATATCCTACACAAAATAAGAAAATGGAAGGCTAATTGTATTGGTCATGTTTTACGCAGAAACTGCCTTCTAAAAGAAGTTATCGAAGGAAAGATAGAGGGGCGGATAGAAGTGACAAGAAGACGGATCTACACGATACAATATAAGGACCCTCCTTACCATACAACCAGCTACTTGCCATGTCACAGATGAAGCCCCAAGCTCTAAAAGCCCGAGGATGTGATAATGCGCTGTCTGATCAGGAGCGGTTACAGACAACGGTGGAATGTAGATTATCGTGTGAGACGGAAGAAAGTCGGAGAAAACCCTGCTCCAGTGTCAGTTCTTCCTCCACGAATTTCCCTTGAAGTCCCCCAGCATCGAACCCGACGCTTCTCCGTAAGAAGCCAGCGCCATACAGCCTAAGCTGTCACACGGGCCACATAATAATAGTATAGGCCTCTGTATAATAAATAATTTGAGAATATTTCAGTTTTTAAGTATTTGGACACACACAACACTAATCAATATGACAGACTCCAAACGGCCCATTATCCACCAGCGTTCTGTAGACTACGTATTCCTAGCCTCAAAGTTGCACACTTTTCTTGATTTCATCAGAATGAACCACTTTCCGTATTCTCTCTAGTTTTCGATTCCGCCAACACTGCTTTAAGGTGAACTGAAATTGATTTTACTTTTGGACTCCTTCGTTTCTCAAATCAAGCAGTGACCATTCAGAAATACTCTTTAGAGTAATAGCAAAAATAACCACTGCTTTTAAGATTATGATCTCTTCGTGACGTTTCAGGCTCATTGCCCTCAGCTGTTTATCTCCATTTTTGTTCGGATGTATGAAGGCCCATGGATTCATGTCGGATGTTGCAGATGAAATGGCGTCTGATATCTCCACTGTTTGAAACATTGGACTGCCGACCTTCGCGGTCCACTGTTTTAGCACTCCAGGTTCAGATCTTGGGCCGAAAAGCGGTATTGTGAATCTGGAGTTTTGTGGTTTTCCCTAGTCCCTATAAGCAAAATGCCACGAGGGTACCTCAGATTCAGTTCCGGCCGCTCTGTCCCCATCTCTTCTTTCCTGGGTTCATTTAACAACATTATTAGTGTCTCTGCCCACAGCTTCGAATGGTGCAATGATCAGTGAATAAAGAATTGAAAAAAATGAAAGGAATCGGTGATGGCCTAGCCGATGTACTCTCCTGACAGTATCCTGGAAGTACTGAGGAAAAACATTGAGAAAATTCAGCCAGAATAGCCGTTGTCTCGGTCAGGAAAAAAACCGGTCACCTTCCCACCACAAGTCCAGAGCCATACTGCTACACCAACATGTCCGTTCATTCTTCCGAATTCATTGTTCATGAAACATGCTACCATAATCCCAACTACTGACAGCATCATAGAATAAACCATAAATAAATAAATTTTTGAAACACTGCAGTGGCTATTAAGCGCTAGTGTTCATGCTATGTTTCTCTTTTGCATATGACGTATTTCTGTTTTATGCTTCGACCTTGAGAAAGAGTGAAGGTCATGGGGAAGGTGATCGGTACGGGACAGCACAAGGTATCGATCTGAAGACTTCAGGAGTGGAAGGGGCAATCTATATATACCTAGCAGTAATGACTGCCTTGCGCAAGGCACATTGCAACGGTACCGCACCAAGATCTGATCAATTTGACTTAGAACGTCTTTAGATAAGTGCCGTCTGTCGCTTGTGGTGGAGTAACGTTTCCAGTCGTGAAGAAGCGTCAAGTGGGGACAGGAAATCGCTGGTTGGTTCGGCGTTGGGGAACGTACCAAGGGTTCAGATTTTATTTCGTATTTCCTATGTATATAACATGTCAAAATCGAAGAATTTGTGTCGAAAATATGCGTTTGTAAGAAGAAGTGTCTCGGTCTGGTGGGTGGTTTTGAGATTATGTTGATTTACTGTATTCACCAATTGTATTCCGATTTATAATATTTCGTGCGGAACCTTGAACAAGTAATTTTTTCTTATTACGGCTTGTGTCGTTCATAGTGATATTGATCACCGAACTTTGTCGCTGTTAAGAAGCAGGATGTGCGTCTTGTAGTCCAAACTGCAACAGATATGCTTCTGTGCCGCATTGTAGGTTATCGTCCGTTCATATACGCCACCATCCGGGTAAGTTACTTGAACTGCGGGTGTTCACTTAAAAAGCGCCATGGTTACTGCTTGTGCCAACTGCTGTAAAATTAAAAAGGCTAAACACTTTGCTCGCAGTGTGTTTATGTTTCTTACGTGTTCCAAAATACACGTAAGAGCCAGTATAGCTCAGTCGGCATAGCGACGAAGAGCTGAACGACCGACGAGTCGAGGCTGGATTCCCAGCGGGAACAAGAGGTTTTTCTCTTCGCCGTAAGATCCGGACGGGTTCTGGGGCCCACCCAGCCTCCTACACAATGGGAACCGGAGGATATTTCCCCGGGAGTAAAGCGGAAGGAGCGTGAAGTTGACCACTCACATCCATCTAATGCCGAGGATCAGAATGTTGGAAGTATACCTCCATTCCTCCATACGTCTTTATGGAGTGGTGTTTAGTTAATTAAGCGCAGGGATAAGTTTACTTGTTGTGAGTTTCAGAGCAAAGACTTCCCTAAATTATGTTAATCAGCTGGTTAGTATATTGAATTATGATTCCTTGAAGTAGGAACTGCCTTTTGCCTGAGCAAATTCGTGCTCCGAACGGTTAATACTGAAGTTTAACAATATACCGCGTGGTCTTATATAGTTAACGCTTGTGTGACTAAGTTAGGAATGGCTGCCACATGACTGAGATGTTAAGTTCATTGGTGAGATTTTGAGTGAATTCATGGATGACTGTGTTATGAATTAGTGACTGAATTAATTAATTACTTGTTAGTTACTGACTTAATTACAGGGCGATTTAGCAAGTTACATGTCAATTCATGAGCGAAGAATTGAGTCACAAAGGAGTGAAGTGAATGAATGAATGAATGAATATATGTATGTATGTATAAGGGGTGGGCCTTCTCGGCCCTTGCACCGCGACCTACAGTGGTCTATGAAGGGCTGAGTGAGTGAATGATTGAATGAATGAATATGAGGTGAATTAATGTGTTAATGAGTTACTAATTATTTTGTAGGTTAAATAATGAGTAATTTGTCGGGTGACACTCAGTTACCCTTTTAACATCTAGCGCTTATTATACGTATGTACCACTTGCTCTCCCCCCCCCTTTGGCAGTACAGCCCCAGTGGGCCTAGGCCTACCTCCATGAACTTCTCCGTTCACTTCGGTTTTTCTAGATCTTACACATTCGGTAGGACTCCTTGGGCGGGTGATCAGCTCGTCGCAAGGCCTCTACCTGTACACAAACACAGAAAAAGGCACACACACAAACTAAACATCCATGCCCTGAGTGGGATTCGAACCCACGATCCCGGTTTCCAGGCGAGCTAAGACAGTACATGCCTTAGACCGCTCGGCTACCGTGACCGTACCACTTGCTTTTACATACTGAAACTCTGCAGTCTGTCTGTCTGTGTGTCTAATATCGTTTTTACAATAAACAGCGATTGTTTCGCTGAATAGCATTAACCGGTAGAGCTTTGTAATGGAGACGTAACATGTTTCCTGTGGTACGGACTGAATTTGTGTGTATTATTTAGAAGAATATTCGGTCTCAAGTTTTACCGAGTGAATAAATGGAAAAGTGACATTTCAGTCTCTCAGCGGCCAATATATCGGTTACGATATTCTGGATCTGACGTCATATAATTGATAATAACCGGCTGCTCCCACCTTCGGTGTACAAGAATGAGCCGAACGGAAAGAGTAGTCCGTGATACAGGGAACCGAACGCCGGGAGTGAACCAGCGGAAATTGGTATCCATTTCTGAGCGAATTACTGAGTGAGCGAGAAATTAACCACTTACTGAGTGAAGAACGAGTGCGTGAGTACATTGATGAGTTAATATATTGGTCGGAGTAGGGACAGCGCCGTCGGTATAGCGACTGGCTACGGGCTGGACGGCCGAGGGGTCGGAGTTCAAGTTCCGGTAGGGGCAGGCTTTTTCTCCTCTCCAGCTCGTCCAGACCGGTTCTGAGGCTCACCCAGCCTCTTCGCCCCTGACTACCCTGGTTTTTTTTTCCCATGGGTGGAGCGGCCGGGGCGTGGAGCTGGCCACTCACCTCCAACAACTGCCGAGGTCACGAATAAACGCACTCCTCCGTACGTGTTATGGCTTAGTGTTTAATCAGATAAGCGATGTAATTATGACTAAGAGAAATGATGATTGTCCGATTAATTGGCGATAGAATACGTAAATAAACGGATGAGGGGCAGTTTTTGAAAGGGTGATCATATTTGGGGGGAGGGAGAAATCCGGGATAAGTTTTAAGAGTAGGAATATAGGAGAGACGCAGTCACTTCGTGAACAATTCATTACACATGGTCCCAGAACACTCGTCGCACTTGTCTATACAGGAAAATTGTCGGTCAGAAGAAGGAAATCTGTTTCGATGGCCAGTCACTGGAGCGGAAGGAGAGGTCCCGTGTAACATAGTTGTACGCAAGCGTATATCACAACTATCCCAGCAGTTTGCTGTTTCAATAATTTCTTGACATTTTGTTACGCTCTGTATATTTATAATAATCGAAAACAAATGATGAGTACCATTAAAACTCTCAGTTAAATATAGTAATTCTTATTAATATATTACAAAGGTGTACAAAATCCACATTAAAATTTTTTTCAATTGAAGGAGAAATGACTGCTTGCTTTAATATCACCTGATCAGTTCAATGCTAGAGGGGTACTGCGGTCACTTCTGGCCTATTGTACCAGCCCCAGATGATAGATGAGGGTGATTGTGGAGCAATTGGTGGAATGAAGGTTGGCAGGGGAAACCGAAGTACTGAGAGAAAACCTGCCCCAGCGCCACTTTACCCACCACAAATCCCACTTGACCAGATCCGGGATTGAACCCGGGCCGCCGCGGTGGGAAGCCAGCTACTAACCGCTTGAGCTATGGCGCGGCCTATGTCACATGATAATGTTGAACTAAATGGGTAAGCTGATTGCCATACGTCTGTATTTCGGTTATTCGCTGATGGCGTCGCATATCCTGCATGACTGGGAGTAGTGAAATGCTGATTACTGGCCTCTTTTTCATTGCAGCTTGTTGGTGAACATAAATGATACTCCACGACAAGGCGTGTTACCGCTGTAACACTGCGAGTTATGGGGATGCAGAGGTGGAGTAGCAAAGGAATTGAGATCGATTTTGTATCACTTATATTGAGTTAAGAACCACCACTTGAAATTCAAATGCCTGCTCTGCATTAAAAGAATTTAATCAAAGCTGAATTCCCTGAAAGAAGGAATAAGACAATGAGGATTCTTTTCATAAGGGATCACCAAAGCCTTCACCAATCATACTTCCAGTTTGTCTAGTATTCTCTTTGCCTTTACCACCGAGCATGGAGAGCCACTACCTGTCGTTACGGAAGAGGACGGTTCTTTATTCTGAGCTGTGTTTCGACTCTTTCGACTAGTATCGTCTGCAATATCTTGTGTCAAACTGCATTCAGTTTTCTTCTGGGTTGCTATATTAAAAAGAAAAGTCGGTGACAAAATTTATATGTTTTATTTTTTCTTCGTTTATCCTTTCGTTTCATTTTATACAACTGTCTTTTACACTGGCCCATTTTAGCTTACTTTCCTTATCTAAGAAAATAAAAGTAGACTTATGAAATCACCTTGCTCTCTGTGTGTCTGTATGTATATCCCCTCTAACAACTTGAGAATACTTGAACCAGTCTTTATGGACCTTGGTATGTATATCGTGGCAGCCGAGCCCATCTCAACGGCACGATTCATAAATCCCTCACATCAGCAATACCAACAATACAGCCTCTCAGATTTCTGAGGCAAAACATTAATATTGCTTGAACGCCTGTACCAGTCTTCATGAAATTTTATCACGTCACATGAACCCATCTCAACGGCGTACTTCAGAAATCCCTTCGGGCAGTAACACCAACATTACAGCCTCATGAATTGTGTTACAAACCGTAATGATACTTAAATGCTTGAACCGATCGTCATGGAACTTCTTATGTATATCATGCCACCTGCGCCAATTTCAATGGAATACATCATAGATACTCTCCATCAGCAATACCAACTTTACAGCTTTTCACATTGCCGAGGAAAAATTTTAATAACAGTTGAACGCCTGTACCAGTCTTCATGGAACTTGGTAAGCATATCATGTTCTATGAAGTCATCTCAACGGCGTAGATCATAAATTCCTCCCATCAGTGATACCAATATTGAAGCCTCCCCATTTTCTGAGATAAACCTTAATGTCGCATTAACGCCCGTGCCAATCTTAATAAAACATGGTTTGTATGGTGTATATATATATGAGATATGTCTTTTGTCACCCGAGTCCATGTCAACGGCATACATGATTAATCCCTCTCATCACTAATACCAACACTATAGCCTCTCAAATTGTTGAGGTAATACCCTTAATATTGTGGCGTATAGACCCGTTGCTGAGCGGTGATTTTGTAAAAAGTAGCCGTTACTAGGTAACGCCCGTAACATACACGCACGCAACACTAGAATAACGGGGTTATGCAACCCGCTTCTATGCATCGGCACGGTAAACACGTTCCTGGGAAAACGAACGCGTGCAAGAACGGCGTTTCTGATGTGGTCGCGCCGAGGAGTTATCTTGAAGACAATTAAGTTGATCAGTTCACCCTAGTGTGGAGGCGGAGTCGAATACCTCCACTGTGACCCTACGAGTTGTAGGAGGCGACGAAAAGGGATATCTCAAATCTGAAAAACTAAAATATGGTCGCGAGTCCCAGGGGACTCGGACATGAAAAACGCTGCTCTGGAAAGGGCCAGCAGCATGTACAAAAGACAAACCCGTCTTCTCGTCAGAGTGGGCGCCTCACAGAAACAATATTGGAACTGTCAAATAGTAATAATCTGGGGCTTGACACCAAGACTCACTGACTGACTGACTGACTGACCGTCAGTCAGAATGTGACTTTGACTTGATCAGTTCAGTTGTCAGTTGTCAATTGGAAGTCAGCCTGTGAAGAGAAGACGAGGAGGTTGGTATGAAATGACTGCCAGCCTGGGACCCAGAGAGTTGAGGGTTGTCAGTTAAGAAGAGTTCTGTACAGGAGTTGAGGGTTGTCAGTTGAGAAGAGTTCTGTACAGGGGGCTGTGAAGAAGAGAAATAGTTGCAAGAGTGCAGCTGTGAAAAGGAGACTGTGTATGATTTTTGAAGTGTGTAATTCAGTGAGACTGTTATAGTTCCTTTATTAAAATCCGTTGCCAGGAAACTGCTAGTGGAGACTAATAGACTGAGGACACTAGTCCATGTAAGTGATCAGTACAGTTTAATTACAAGTCGTGTTAACGTGGTCAATAAATCCATTCACCAACCTAAACCTAAAATCGTGACAATATTACTTGAATTCCAAACTGATTGTCAGGAAACTTGGTAAGTATGTGTCACGCCATCTGAGATCACCTCAATGGCATACATCGGCATACATTATAAATCATTCCCATTAGCAATACTAACACTGCATGCTCTCAGACGTTCAAGGTTACCTGAATGCCCGAACTCATAATGGTGGTCAGGTTGTTAGCCTTACGCACCGGCTGCCCTTTACCCCCAGGAAGATGCCTGGTACTCATTTCTGTTAGAGGCTGAGTCGACCCCAGGACCATAGTATGGCTGGAAAGTTTAGGTAAAATGAAAAACGCTACTTCGTGCCCCAGTTTAATATAAACACTTCAGTATTTATATGGCCTTACATGTTTCGGCCCTTGGGGGCAATCTTCAGAGACTTAACAGTAAAAGGAACTTGTTTTACAACTGATGTAGATCTTAGTATAAATCGCTAAGTTATGCATTCATAAATTATAGAGTACACTGAAATTGTCTATTTTTAAAAATACTATCAGTAAAAAGTCCTTCATATCTTCTGATTGATACAATTTTTCTGTTGTCGCTTGTTGAATATCAGGATGTCCTGTTGGATACGTATAGTGCCAATGTGTACGTCTTAGACTTCAGGATACAACATCCAACAAGAAACCTTTCTGTTCATAAAATTTAAACTCAACAGTTTTAACCTACTTTATATTTATGACTGTATAACTTATGATGATCAAGACTCTGGAGATGGCCTCAACGGACCCAAAGATTTAAGCCCATATAAACAATGAACTATTTTTGTTAAGTCTGTGTACACTGGATAGCTTGCTATTCCAAATTATATAATGAGAAATGTGACGCTGGGTTTCCAGTTGAAGAAAAGAAGAGGTTATGCCCTTTTTTAATGAAATTTGATTTTATAGGCAAAATTTTATGAAAAATGTTTTCTTTGTGTTAACAGGGCTGCCTAGATCATATTACTTTTCTGTAAGTTTTACCAATGTATGGTATATTTTTTAATGCAGACGAAACTGTCTTTTGAAGACTTTCAATTAGTTATTATTATGTACTTCTGACAGTTTTCTGGTGAAATTTGCATTATTGTTTATACAGAACTTACCGCTTCCAGTAAAATCGATAGTTCCATACAAATAGACCTATCTAAGTGGAAGTTACTGAAGCTTTTAATCAAACTCTGTACATTTTTCATTTCTCTAGGAAGGTGTAGTATAGGTTCATCAAATGCAGTGACTTACATTTGCACATTTTTCAGGATGAACAGAGGCCTAGGGTTGGCGTGTCGTCATGGACGACTGACTTGGACACTAGTCAGAATGGCATTTTGTCTTCACGGGGTAAGTTCTGGAGCAACTGCTGTACGAGTATTACTCGGGGATTTTGACAGACTGAAATTTCTTTGTGAAAGAATGTTTAGGGTTATGGATTTTCAACTGCTTTAACACAGTGTTGGGGAATATGCAGTGCAGTTGATATTCATAACAAAAATAACAGCAAGGTATATTAGTAGAAGCCGGTCACGGTAGCCAAGCGGTCTAAGGCGTGCACTGTCTTCGCTCGCTCGGAAGCCGGGATCGGGGGTTCGAATCCCACTCAGGGAATGGATGTTTGTGTGCGTTTTTCTATGTTTGTGTACAGGTAGAGGCCTTGCGACGAGCTGATCACTCGCCCAAGGAGTCCTACTGTATGTGTAAGAGCTAGAAAAACCGAAGTGAATGGAGTTCATGGAGGTAGGCCTAGGCCCACTGGGGCTGTAGTGGCAAGGGGGGGGATATTAGTAGAAACTGTTTTGTGTAATGGGTGTGCTTTTTGTCAAGTTATACACAAGCAGGACACAACATAAATTCTTAGCAATATTAACCCCTGAATTCAAAGTGGAATTACTACATTTATCTTGAAATCTTGTCAGAAAATAGAAAACCAAATTGAAGCATAGATTTCTATCACAGCTTCTCATTATGAAGTTTCTGCAGATTAATGCTTATTGTGGAAATCCAAGTATTACAAACCAGGAGCAGATACAACATGAACGCCCACACAGAAAGAATACAAAGTACACCCTAAATAAAATTACAAAATCATGATGACATGCCCAAGAATTAAAGGGAGAACAAATTAAACTAGTATTATCGCAAATTGCTTCTCTAACTACAGTATAACAGCAAAATCCGGGCAAAGGCCAATGTACAATGTGGGACAAAAACACAAAAACAACATAAAATTTTACATTCAACAAAAAGGGAATTTTAAATAATTTTAAATTAATATTAGTATTAATATCTATCAACATTAGGTCAGTTCAATAACCTGAAACATATTTAATGAGACTGCCTGAAGATGGTCCCATGTGTGAACCGAAACATGTAACAACCATTAAATAAAAGCAATGTGAGCAGTTCGATTGGTTTATTTTTATTTATTGTTGTGTTAATGACCAAATACCATCAATCATGATACACGACAGGATGCAAACAGTGAAGATAACAGAGTTAGTTTTCTAGACAACATTTCTGTGCACTGAACTGTGCTGGCTGAACTTGATGGGTGTAGCATCTTGACTTTTCCACCTGAAAAAGTCACTGTAAGAAGAGGCATAATAATCTTCAAATATAAGGACTAATTATAAAGCAAGATGCCTGGCTGAATGGCATTCTATATATCATACTCTTTTTGTTCCAGACACATTCCGTCCTTTATACCTGCAATTCCAGTCACCACCAGATGTTGGTAACTTAAACAATGACTCAGTAGAGAAAGGAAGTAAGTAGCTGTAAATCATTTACTTCAGTTGTTTCCAGAATCTTAATTTAAATAACTGATAGTGAAGTTCAAAATTAATGACACTAATTAAACAGTTTTATTAACTATCTCATTATTAATTAATAACAGAAATGATTGTTCTTGGCTATTATTAGTTTGAAATATGATGGAAGGAAAGAAGTTCAGTTTATAGTATAATTTACATAAATTTATATACATTTTAATTTAAATTTAAGGCAAGTTTTAGGGAGGACCAGATTAACTGAGTCACAATGGTACAGATGCTTCAGGGTCTCAGAAGTTGAGGGAGGAAGCATTGTTAAACCAATGTAACATAGAGGATGTAGTAATAATGTAGCTCTTTAATCATTAAAGTTAGACTGGTATTGGTTAGATTGTGAATATAATAACTGTTTGAAGAAGGCATGTGAAGATTTATGTCAGAGCCCCAGACTACCTGAATTCAACTTTAGGTGTGGTTTTGATTATTATTTATTATTTACATTTATACATTCCATTGATCCTTATGGTACAGCTGACCAGTGGATATGGATTTTGTCCCAAGCTAATAGATTAAAATATGCAAATACAAAAACTACATACATACTTTTGTCATTAAGACAGTTAAAAGATTTATATTAATGTACAATGCATAAAATGATCAAAATTATAAAACAATAATTGATACAAAATACTTAGGTAATGATATAAAATTATAACATATCAGGGGTACAATTACCAATTTTAATTACATACGTGGTTAAAATATTCCTCTAAGGAATAAAAAGAATTTGAAAGAAAAAATCTTTTTAGCCTCAGTTTAAATAGTTTCACATCATTACTCATACTCTTGATTCTGGATGGCAGGTGGTTATAAGCCTTAATACCAAAATAATATGGTCCTTTCTGAAAGATTGTTAGGCGTGATGTGGGAAGGTGCAAATTTGTGGTATGTCTAGTATTAAGATTGTGGGTCTCATAGTTTGAACTGTATAGGTCTCTATTATTTACAACAAACAGAATTATAGAGTATATATACTGTGAGTACATTGGTAATATTTTTAGGTTTTTGAATAGTTCCCTACATGAGTCTCTAGTTCTTACATTCATAATAGTTCTAATGATCCGCTTTTGCATTCTGAAAACATTTATACTAGTTGCTGAGCTACCCCAGAAAATTATCCCATATTCCATGATAGTATGCACATAGGCAAAGTAGATCATCCTTAGGGTTTCCTGTGACATGAGACCTCTTACAGTTCTAATTGCATAGCAAGCTGCACTCATTTTAATTACTAATTTATCAATATGAGACTTCCATGATAATGTTTCATCAATATAAATACCTAGAAACTTAATATTTGTGGTTTTGATTTGTCACAGATTAAATTATCCTCTATTTACATATTCAATTTTGCAAGAAACTTAGAATAACCTTTTGTCCCAGAAAGATTTCTGGTGTTTTATATTAATTTCCCATCTGGATTTTTATGGATCTGCTCATCAGCGGGTAATTCTAATAGAAATGTGACAGTAGTGCAGTGCTGAATGCTTCACACAACTGCATGGGTTATGAAAGAACTGAGTTCTGCAAGTTCGCCATGTAGACTTCACTGGGACAGATTATCATGTCCCCAAACTCTGCATCCCTACACAACTCCTCAGAATATTCCGATCAGATTCATTCACTAATAATAAACTTATATTTTTGAGGTACCCAGTTCAAATCTTGTATAGGTTTTAGCTGTCAATCTTGTATTATTTTGAGACAGGCCGTGATTTCTTCTTTTCCTTTCCAATTTGCTATACATCAACTTCTGCAACTGAAACTGACTAACTTCATGGAGCTGAGCCCTTCTTGGGAAGCCACCAGTTCATGCCGCTACTCAAGAATTTTCCAACATTTTATGGAACCTGAAGGTTTATTACCATATTCACAAGATCCCTCCATTTGTCCCTTTCCTAAGCCAGATCAGTCTGATCCATACCATCCAATCCTATCTAAGATCCAGAAGACATGGCTCACATAACATTTTAAATTATACTTATGGTATACGATTTTTTCGGTTCAACTGCACGGTGATTGATTCAGATGAATGAGGGCCTTGGTGACTGTGCTACATCTTTGGTTGCATTGACTTGCTTCAAGGAACTTCACAGTCTGAAGTGTACATGCATTCGGGGCATGTTTCCTCACTCCCTCTCACAACCACATCCTGTTTTGTACTTTGACACACTACAAGTTATACTAGACATCGAGATCCAAGGGGCAAAAACCCTTTGGAAATGCCCCTAGATGCACATTAACTGTAAATGTTTATTGGAATTTGGGTTCTCACAGCAGTGACTATGAAAATATGGTCCTCTTGCACAGCTTACCACCTGCTTTCTTGTTTGGCTTACACTTTGACCCTGAAAATGGAGGCAGTATTTTCCTCTGAAACGTGTCTCTCTCCAAACTACACAGCATTACAACCCAGAAAATCGTACTCGTTTTAAATGTTTAATCAAATGTTTGCAGGTTTCTCCCTACTCCCGAATAGGCTGTCACCATCGATGCTTACAAGTCCAGGCAGTGAGGGAGTAGCGCTTGAGAAGCTCAATCAGACTTGGCCTCCGCCATCTTCTGGACACCACTCCCCCCGGATCCCAAAGACTTCATCAAAGAGAGGCAGAAGAATTCTAGAACCATTGAACAGTTGTAACCCTCATGATGGTAATGTCAAAACCTGAAGTGAACTTGATGTTGCATATCATATGATATGCTTCCCGTATTTGACGTAGAAACATATGGCTTTTGGATTATGATAAATGCAGTTACTATTTACCATGGTCATTTATCTGAAGCATAGGCTAATTCTTAAATATTTAGGAATACAAGCAATTGTGAAACTAAAGGAATAAAAACAATGTGTGGTTGCTTTTCACTTTATCTTCCTCTAGTGAACAGAGACCTGTATCTTATCTTATGATAAAGGGAGTTTTGGTACACCATGGTCATCATCTGAAACATGGAGTCACTACTGAAATATCTAGGAACACAGACAACTATGAAACTGAACAAATGAAAACACTGGGTGGGTGCTTTTGAATTTGTAGTGAACATAGAATTATAAATATAATGGCACATGGAGTTACTAAGATCTAAAAGTTTGTGACGATGGTACATTAATACATATATTATATTTATGGACATTATCCATTGTTCTGTTTTTATTTAAAATACGTCTTGGAGACTGGATTCTACCTCCATCTTCAGGCAAAGCCAACTCTGTTAGGCCCAATTGACATTTGTACCAACACCAGATTGGGTATACAGGCTAAGCACAGCACAAACCATCTATGGCGCGAAGAGAAAATATTAAAACTCGACACATATGAGGGTTGGAACTTTAATAGTGTCAACTATTTATTTACAGCTGGTAAAAAATAGATGCATGTTTCAAAGTTTTACTGTCCTTCAGTGTAGTCACCAGCATTGTGTACAACCTCTTGCCAGTGATGTGAAAGTCATAGGATACCTTTAGTAGTGCCTGTTGTGTTCATAGTTTGAATGGAGCGGTCTACTGCGTGAAGAATCTCTGGAACAGTTCTGAAGCGAATGCCACGAACTGGTTCCTTCATCTTAGGAATCAAGTCGAAGTCACAAGGGCTTAAGTCCAGGGAATATGGTGGATGGTACAGCACTTCCCAGCCCCATTGATCGAACAAATCAGCCACAGCTTGCGCTGCATGCAGCCAAGCATTGTCCTGCAAAATGCTGGCTGGGTTCTGCAGAAAGTGTCGCCGCTTCTTTCTCAAGGCTGGTCATAGGTTGTGTTCCAAAAATGAACAGTAATGTTGCGCATTGACGGTCTTCTGTCAGGGAAAGGTATGCGTTAGGATAACACCATCACAGTTGTACACGAGAATCACCATAACTTTCACATTGCTGGGATTCTGACGAACTTCTGATTTTCATGGTGACCCATAATGACGCCATTTGTTCAATTGGCGTTTCACTTGTGGCTCGTACGATTTGGCCCATGTCTTATCCAGCGTAATGATGTAATGATATGGCATAAGAAAGCCTCTTCTTCGCGCTCATAGCGCTCCAAGTGGTTATGAGCAGCGTCATATTGTAGCCATTTCCATCAAATCATGCGGAACCCATTGTGATGCATTTTTTCTCATGCCCAGGAGTTCCTTCAGAATGTGAAACATAGTCGTATGTGCTAATCCTGTCTCTCATGCCAGCTCATGAATCGTATGGCGTCGATCGCTCTCCAGTAACGCGGAAAGAGCATACACTTCTTCTTCACTGACACTAGGACAACCTGGCCTATGCATGTCTGCCACATTTTGGTGTCCCTCGTTGAAGGCTTTTATCCACCTTGCCACTGTTCTGTAAGGCAATACAGATTCCCCGTAAGCCTCTTGAAGAACTTGATGACACTGTCGTGCTGTACGGCCTCTGGCATATTCAATCTTCATCCATCTTCGTTGTTCCTGTTTCAAAAACATCGTGACAACACTACATTAGACCGCCAGCTAACACAAGGCTCTGTTCTTCTCATCACTGTCCATGTGCATGATGTGGGAAGGGAGAGTCCATTTGCTGTGAGGTAAGGTAGGTATGTAACTAACGTGTGGTATAAGCGGCATTATTTGGTTCTGTTGCATAGCATCTCTACAGCAGTGTTGCCACTATTAAAGTTCCAACCCTTGTATGAGACGTTGCACCAGAGAACTATCAGAATAAAAATGATCACTAGAGAGACAAATTCTCTATATGGTACCAACACAGAAAAACTCTGATTTTCCCACTCTGTCTACACTGGACAGAGTTGTAGTTTTTTTACTTCTGCTCTAATGACAGAGTCCAGATGTGAGAGATGTCGAAGCTGGATTGGCTGATTGGGTGGTCTTATCAGAGACATATGGGCAGATTCCTTGTATTTCCTGCATGTAGTGTTTTGGTTTGATCTGCAAGACCTTCACTTCATTCCAACATATTTTGTGGTCTTCTTCATATGCATGTTGGGCTAATTTTGATTTTTCAGCAGACCCTATGCCAGGTTACATTCATGCTCCTTAATGCATAATTCTGAAAATCTGCTTGTTTCACAAATGTAACATCTGTCACAATCACATTGGATGTTATACACACACATCTTCATCTTCTGGGCATCTCTGATCGGTCCAGTTTTCATCAGGGTTCCATAGAGTGCATATTTAGTTTTGAAAATGGTTCTGAGATTGAAACGGTTTCCAGTGCATGAATTTATCAGAATTATGCTTAACATAAGGGATAAGGACAGTGCCCTGGTATATTGTATCTGAAGAAGGATGATTTCTTCTATATGGCTTCATGATGGAATCAACATATTTGTTGGGGTATTCGTTAAACATCAGATCGTGTCTTATGTTTTTAATTTCATTGTTGAAATCCTTCTGATCCTGACATATGATCTTGGCTCAGCTGACTAGACTATCAGTGACTCCCCTTTTTATATGATGTGGGTGGTTGGACTTCAAATGCAGATAATGACCAGTATGAGTAAGTTTCCAGTTCAATTTTGTGCCCAATTTTGGATCCCTCTTCATGACCAAAATGTCCAAGAATGGAAGAGTATCATTGGTTTCGACTTCCATTGCGAATTTCAGTTTCCTGTATCATTCATCTTTAAAAACAATATTATATACGATGGGGTACCCAAAAGAAATCGAACTAATTTTTTTGTGGGCAGAGCTTTTGTAGTACCGCGTTTTGCCGCTATGAGCGCATAGAGCTAACATTCCTGAGTCGATAAGCCAACTACCGTTGCTTCAGAAGACAAGGACTAGCTTCGGCAGAGTTTATAGTGACAACTGTTTTGTGTGATCGTCGTTTTTGCAATGGCTGATTTTCGTGAACAGCGTGCGGCGGTGAAATTCTGCTTTTTGCTCGGGAAAAGTGGAACAGAAACTCTTGAAATGTTAAAAACGGCATACAAGGACGATGCTATGGGGAAAACTCAAGTGTTTGAGTGGTTTTCCCGTTTCAAAAATGGTGAAATGTCAATTGATGACAAACCTCGTTCTGGTCGTCCTTCCACGGCCTGAACACATGAAAATGTTGAAAAAATTCGTGAAATCATCAAGGAAGATCGACGACGGACCATTGAAGAAATTGTGGCGCTGTCGGGAGTGACTTGGAGCTCAGTTTAGCGAATTTTGACAGAAGATTTGGGAATGAAAAGGGTGGCTGCGAAATTCGTGCCATGACTGCTGACTGCTGAACAAAAACAAGGTCATGTGGAAGCATGCTGTGCTTTGAAAGAAGAGTCCCGAAATGATCAAAACTTTTTTTCAAAAATTATCAGCGTTTTGCTGATGTTGCTGAGGTGAAGGAAAAAACGACGGAGGCGCTGTCAAGCATCTCAAAAGATGAATTTAGACAATGTTTTGAAAAATGGAATAAAAGACTAGACAAGTGTATTAGTGTAAGTGGAGAGTACTTGAAGGGGATTGAAGGTTTGTGCTTAAAATTTGAATAAATAAGTTTAAAAAAAAATAAGTTCGGTTTCTTTTGGGTACCCCCTCGTATACATTCATATCATTCTCTTTAAACTTTTAGCATCTAATAGTTATCTTCACTCTCTCAGTTGTAGTATTTTAGAATAGCTTTAATGTACCCTAGCCTGAAACTCTCTTGTTATTCTGTTGATATGTGTGTGTCTTTCTGCTGGCAATAAATGCTCCTTCTCTTGACACAATACAAGCTGTCAGATTAACTTATGTGATTAACAATAGGTGAATCCTTTATTTGAAAGTGGATTCACAAACAGAATTGAAGAAGAGCAGCCCCATAATACTGGTTATTCATACATTGACAATAAAATGGGTTGTAACTCTGACAAGACCTTGATCTTGTTTTTATTTTATATTTTTACTTTATTTACTGTTTCTGTACTCAGTAAAATATTTTCAAGCTTATGGTCTTGTGGGATGTCACACCTTAAAGGTTGGTTGATGGGTATCCACCAGTCACACTTCACAGTCTCTCAATCCAGAAGACCATAATTTCAATATTCACCTCTTTGAGAACTAAAATCTCTATTTAAAACATTTTATTTGTGACCAGAACTTATTACATCATTCATAGCTGCAATGGTTAGGTTTTGGATGTCCTGTATTTCATTATGGTTTATTTTATATTGCTGTTGGTAGCTCAGACTAATATAACACTGACGGTAGGATGGATGGATGGGCTATTGTAAGTGATAGTTCCACAGTTTATTATATAACTTTAACATACAGAATTACATCAGAAAATGACCAAACATGAACGTCACTGGAAAAACGGGAAAGAAACTGCTTTACATGCAAATGTCATTTGATTGTTTAGGTGATTTAATGAGGAACATTACTTCTCTGTAGGTGTTTCACATAGAGAGATATCACCTGCTAGAAGAGTTTCACCTGCCTGCAGGGGGATATCTCCAGTACCTATAGCAGTATCTCCAACACCAAAAACAGTCCTGCCTATGCCAATGGCAATATCACCAAAACCAAACAGCACATCTCCCATGCGTGCGGGTGTCAATTCAGGTGGTCGACATAAGATACCGCCACTGTCTCCTCATAGAAAGTTGGACCGGGTAGTGGATAGTGATGTGACCATTACTTTCAACAGCAGAAGTTATGTAAGTAAATTATGTAGATTTCATATATTCTTGACATATTCTTGATGATAAGCATGGAAATATTATTATTATTATTATTATTATTATTATTATTATTATTATTATTTATTAATAAAGTAAAAGTAAAGCTATCCCTGTACCAGACTGTGGAAGCCCATAGGGTTGTGAGATGTTGAGGGTCCCCCATTATCTGGACAGTCGGCTGAAAGATGGCGGTGAGGTTGTCAGCCTTACGCGCCAGCCATGCTTTACTCCCCAGGAAAATTATTTAATTAATTCCTGGTACTCATTTATGTTAGAGGCTGAGTAAACCCCAGGGCCTAGTGCGGCTGGAAGGATTAGGTCAACTGAAAAAATCCAATGACCTCATCGGGACTTGAACCCGCAACCTTCCGGCTTGTAGCAATTATATTAATTAACATAATTATATTTTATGCACATGAACATTTCAGAATTTAAGTGTCACATTTCTCTGTTAATAGGATACTAGTATAAGGAAGCCCAGGAGAAGGAAACGCTCTACAAACAAAGGGAAAGGAATTGTTGCCATTGAACATGAACCACTTCAAATAAAGGAAGACGAAGTAGAGCTGTAAGTACATTTTTTCTTTTCTAGAACTATGTATTATCACCTTTTACTAGGGGCATGCCAGAAAATATAAGTTCAAATTGAGCTTGTTTCTTATTAATAATGTGTTTCTGAATGACTGTGTGTCTACAAGTATCTGATTTGTCATGTTGTGGACAAGCCATTACAAGTAGCAGTTTCCATTTCTGTTGTTACCTAAAATATAAGAAACTTCCACAGGATTTTTTAAAATGTCCACATATTTTTTGGAAGACCACTTTTGTGCATCTTTCTGACACTTTCTCTGCTACTACTGGAAGAGTCTTCTGTTTTCTTTTTAACACTAAATCCCTGTTTCCTTCTTCTAAAAATTTGCTCATTAACATGTTTTAAATAGCATCTATAGAGATATGTTATATTCTTTAGACTGCAGTGTTTTTTGTGTTCCAGACATAAATGGAAAATAATTATGGCCTGATGTAATACACTGATACCCACATTCTTGTGTATATTTCTTTTCTCTCAAGTCATTTTTTCCACTTGTCTGTTTATTCTCTTCTCATCGAAGTTAACTGGATAAAAGAATGATCACCCTCAACATAATTGCCAATGAAGACCTTTCCTTTTGTTCTTTCTGCTTTGTTGTGGCCCATTGCTTTCTGTTCCTCACTGCTACCAGAGGTCATGTTTATTGTAGCACAGCCCAAATCAGAAGCTCAAAACACATTCCCTGCTTCTTTTTTGTAATATCCCAGATTGCTGGTAACATCATTGTTATCACCCTTTGCAGCATTACACATACTGAGACCTGTTACAGATATAAAACAACAACAAAACAATTCCATGATTTCAAAGGTAATCCTAAACATCTTTTCATTTTCCTTTCCCTTTTCCTATTTTAAAATATTTTTTGCTGGTATCCTCTGCATGTCATTTATGGTGGCAAAGATGAATGCATACAGGATATCAGTGCATAAGCCAGACGGAAAGAGACCACTAGGAAGACGAAGACATGGGTTGGTGAATAATAATAAAATGGACCTTAGGGAGATAGGATGGGGTGGTATGGACTGAATTGATACGGCTCAGGATAGGGACCAGTGGAGGGCTGATTTTTCTGGAGTGTGATCTGTGATTCCAAAAACAGTAACTTTAAAGGCTCCCCAAAGAAGCTGTTACATATATCTGTGTATGCATACAGTATAAACACATATTTTCTTTAATGAGGTTGGACATATTAAGTGTATGAATGACAGATGTCTGCAGTTTTGCACATTGGAACGTCTGCATTAACACCAAATAATGGAAGAATGTCAGCAGCTGTAAGCTGCACCATATATCACATTAATTTTTTGATTATTGATATACTGATAATGATTTGTGTAATTTATACGATGTTATATTTTAGCGTCCTGTTACACTGATTCATGTCCATGGTTTATGCTGACCGTCTTACAGTGTATACACTTATGCACAGAATCAACACCTTATGTATTGTTCAGTGTTGAATTTGGTAGGCGGTTTTCTTAACAAATCCAAGGCCAACAGTACTGTACCCATATTAATGTGACTAATTTTCTTTGAAAGTAAGGAAGTGAAGAGAGAAATAAAATTAACTCTTTTATGTGCCAGGGAGCTAAGTAGAGTAACCACATTCCAAGAATGGCTCATGTAGTTACAGTGACACTGCTATCCACACAACCAGCTTTAACCATTTATTAGGTACAACACCTTTTATAAACCTGAGAACATTCCTTCACATTATTTTGTCCATACTCCAATATTTCTGGTATAATCACCAGAGTGAGGATGTTTAAATTGTTAACAGAAAATTATTAAAGGAAATCTCAGTTTAAAATATAAAAACATCAAAAAAAATTCTGAAACATACTTGAGGTAAAGAATGTAGCACTAATGAAGAATATTTTATATTAGAAAGTTGTTCCTGATAACTTTTCATTCCTTCAATCGGCAGAATATAATCTGTTCCTGATTTGCGTTTTGGGTAAGAGTTATTTTTTCATTTTAGATACATGAAGAGGAATCTTTGTTAAGTTCCAGTGGTGTACTTTTTATTTGAAATTTTGATGTTGGCAGCTATTATGTAATGAGGCAGATTTTCCTCTTTGCAATGGTATGGTCCATGACTTTGAATCACTACTTCCTTTCATTTCAGTGGAGAAGAAAATGTCTAGAATTTTTTAAGATGCTGCTGTAGTCTATATACGAGTAAAGACATCATACTTTAAATAGGTAACTGTATGAAAGAAAATTCCTGTGTTCACTGAGATCTCCAACAGAGTAATACTGGTTAGCATTTAAACTGACAATGGAATCTAATGACCTTCTTAGGTTGTTGTAATCACTATCACTATATGATTATATTGCACCCTCAGAGATGTCTTAGGCACAGTATTACTGAAGAACACTAACAAAGTTTCGTAAAATAGAATTAAATGAATAAGCCGAACAACATAGACTTACACTATCAAAAGACTGTTGCTTTAGAATTTGTTTTGTTTGTTAAAGCTCATTTTCTATGTCTTGGGCTCTATTCATTACATATAGCCTTATAAAATTCTATCTATAATCTTTCAAAATTCTATGATCTGGTCCTGTTTCTGTGTTCAGGCACTGGGGGAACTAATCTAAGAGGTCTGTTAGAACTAGTCTGAACAACTGTCCATTAGAAAAACTAATCTCAAACACTGGGACACTGACTAAGATCCTCTCTTTTGTGTAGAACCTTCAGGTTAGTTTCCTCTTGCCACAGAAATATAACCAGTTTCTTAAATACAGTGCTTTAAGAAAAAGCCTGAATAAAGAATAATGGCCTAGACACTAAATTTAACTGTGATGCACATTCATCAGAAACATTAAGAGCTCTTTTTTATTATTGCTAGTGGGGTGGGACTAAGTCTCTTGTACTGTGGTCACTTCTGGCCTATTGTACCAGCCCCAGATGATAGGTGAGGGTGATTGTGGAGCATTTGGTGGAATGAAGATTGGCAGGGGAAACCGAAGTACTCGGAGAAAACCTGCCCCAGCGCCACTATGTCCACCATAAATCCCACTTGACCAGACCCGGGATCAAACTTGGGCCGCCGCAGTGGGAAGCCAGTGACTAACCACTTGAACTATGGCGCGGCCCCCAACATTAAGAGCTTACTCATTTTTTAAAGCATATCTGTGACCACATAAACTTTTCACCTGTAAATGAAAATCCTAATGCTAATTGTGAGAATATAGATAAACATGAAATAATAATCTTAAAAAAACTTACTGTAATAACACCAGTAATATTGTTAATGTAATGTTTTTGACAGTTAACAATAAACAACAACAACAAATGTGATAATAGAAGAAACTCTTAGGATAATGTAATAGTAAAATTAGTTATAGTAATGATCATTATCATGAGTAGACATGTGAAAATAAGAGAGACTAACTCTATTAAACCAGAAACTTAATACGAGATTGTGTGACATACTTGCCTTCTTGAAGACACATATACACAGTGAAGTTCTGCATGGCAATAAGAAATGTATGTCACTGATTACAAGTGTAGTACTTCACAGAAATTTTTCATATAGGTCACCTAATTGGGCAGTAACTGCAGGACATAGTCCTGGCATGCATGGGCTTTCTCCATCTCCTTGCCTTGTTCACAACAGAAATAACAGAAATACACTAATTATTGTTTAGTCATATCTGTCCCTTCATCTATGCATGTAACTACTTAAGAAAGGGCTTTCATGAAATTTCATCACAAAGTTTAAGTAATATTTAATAATGATTAATAATTTTATTAACTTATTATGTATTAATGTATTTATTTATTTATTTAGAAACAGTTAAATAATAAAATTAATAATAATTAATGTGCTCTATCACCATTGCTTCTAAATTTTGTTTTAGAATATGCCATTATGGTGGCCCAGAAAATCCCTGGTGTGACTGAAATTAAATGATACACATCAGCTTCTGGTCTGTGCTGATGATGTAACTCTAGTGGGAGATTACATAAAAACCATATAGAAAAACACAGAAGCTCTATCTGATGCCAGTAAGCTGGCTGGTTGAGAAGTAAGCACAGAGAGAACTATGTATATGTTGATGTCTCATCAACAGAATGCAGAACAGGAACATAACATCATGATATCTAATAGACACTCTGAAAATGTGCGAAGTTCCAAACATTTTGGAATGACAGTGATGAATCAAAATTTGATTAATATGAAACTAAGAGCAGGTTAAATTCAGATAAAGTTTGTTGCCATTCAGTTCAGAATTTTTTTGTCTTCCTGTCTGCTTTCTAAAAACGTATAAATAAAAATATATGAAATTATAATTTTGCCTGTAGTCTTGTATGAGTGTGAAACGTGGGCTTCAACATAAAGAGACGAACATAGATTGAGGGTATCTGAAAATGGGGTGCTGAGGAAAATATTTGGACTGAAGAGGGATAACATAATAGTTGGCTGGAGAAAATTGCATAAAGAGGAGCTAACTTGAACTCTTTGCCAAATGTAATAAGAATGATCAAGTCCATTAGAATGAGATAAGCATAGCATGTAGCACATACAAGAAGAATAGGAATGCATACAGGATTTTTGTGGAAAAGCCTGAAGGAAGGAGGCCACTGGAAATACCTAGTCACAATGGGAGTTTAATATTCAGATTGTAATGTATACTTGTCCCTGTTATTAATTAAATAAGCACTAAACCGTGGAGATGTATAGTCATTCTTGAACTCGGTATTACATGGAGTTGAGAGTCAGCTTCATGTCCCAGCCACTTTACCCCCAGAAAAGAGGCTCCAGTACCCATCAGATCAGAGGCTGGGAGGGCCCTAGAGTCAATTTGAATGCTGTGGAAAAGAGAACAATCTCTTCCCCCACCAGGGATCTAACCTCAGCTGTTCAGCCCATGATCTATTGTTATACCAACCGAGATATTCTGGCTTCCATTATTGAGATGAATCCAAGAAAAATAAGATAGTGTGGTATGAACTGGATTCATCTGACTCAGGTTAGGCACAAATGCACATTGTAATGAACCTCTGGATTTCATAAATTGTTGGAAAATGCTTAAGCAGTTGAGTAATTGGCAGCTTCTCAAGAAGGACTGAGCTTCATGGATTTAGTTAGTAATGCATTTCACAGTTATAACACTAATTGATACATAAAAGTTCAAAGTTTACTCAAGTTACCTTACTCTTTCTCCAGTATTGTTAAAATTGTTAGTAGTTACAGGAGCCGGGATAGTGAAGTCAGTATAGCGACTGGCTACAGACTGGACAGCCAAGGAGTCAGAGTTTGAGTCCTGGCAGGGTCAAGATTTTTCTCTTCTCTGCAGCGTCTAGACCAGCTTTGGGGCCCACCCAGCCTCCTGTCCAGTGGGTACCAGGGGTAAAGTAGCCAGGTCATGAAGCTGACCACTCACCTCCAACTAGTGCCAAGGTCAGGAAAACGTGGATCTATACATCCACTCCCCCATGCCTCTACATGGTGTAGTGCTTAGTTAGTTAAGCACAGGGATAACTTTACCTTTTTCAGTAGTAGTAACAGTATGAACTGCCAGGCAACAGTGATACTTAAACTTCACTTGCTATTGCAGTTTCCATTTTTGCCAAAAACAAATTTCCATTGTTGAGAGTGTAATGTATTAAATTAAATCGTGATTTAATATATGTAAGAATATATCAGTGGAAAGGTTGTATGTAGACACTATAGCGATAGATGGAAACTGCTTATTTTGGAAGCTCTGCATATATATTGAAATTTAGATAATTCCGAATAATGTATGGCTCCTTATTAATGTTAACCTGAAAGTATATCATCTGTACTGAAGGAGCATATTGTTATTCCACCAAGTTAATTTTTTTTAATTCACATGGTGGGGGGTGGAGTCCAACTGGGTCCACTTGGCACGGTGGCCACTGATTGGCCTATTGTAGCCTGACTCGGGTAATTATGCTGATGGAGAATTTGGTGGAATGAATAATGGCAAGGGAAACCAAAGTACTCGGAGAGAACCCGCCCCAGAACCACTTTGTCCACCACAAATCCCACTTGATCAGACCCGGGATCGAACCCGGGTCACCGTGGTGGGAAGCCAGCGACTAACCGCTTGAGCTATGGCGCAGCCCTTCCACCAAGTTAGTACATTAATGTAAATGTAGCTGGGGTTTTTTTTTTTTTAACTTTTCATGTTATTGAGATTGTGTATGTTTGATGAATTTTCTTTTCAGCAATCCTCCATTAAAATTTAAATGAGTTTTGTGGTAGTTATAGCCTTTATTTTTAACATTATTAATCTTTCTTATATTATTGATCTGCTTACCACATCCTGAAACAAATTCTGAATACACGTTTCCATGGAAACTGAAGTCTGTATGTCTTGTATATTTATTTAATAGCAGTGTAACCGCAAAGCAAGAGATATGTATATCCCAGAGGCAATTTAGAAAATGGGAAAGAGACTGTTCCAAAAAATCAGGCAGGAAAGGAAAATGTATTTCCCATGGTTGTACATCTGTAAAAGAGGGGGCATGTAGAAAGTGGTTCTACAGAGCCGACAATGAAGAAGAAACAACTTATACTATGCTAAAAATTATAGGTCTCTAGGTAAGATAAAACTGTTTCCTTGGTCACTGATGTCTTTGCCAGTAAAGAAGCTACATCTCTCCATATAAGAGGCCATGGAGGCCCATAGGGTTGTGAAACATCAAGGTTTCCACATTTTCCAGACAGTTGGCTCACAGATGGTATTGAGGTTGTCAGCCTTACATACTGGCCGCCCCTTGCCCCCAGGAAGGTTCCTGGGACTCATTTATGTTAGAGGCTGAGTTGACCCCAGGGACATAATGCAGTTCGAAGGATTATATCAATTGAAGAATCCAATGACCTCATCAGGAATCGAACCCATGTCCTTCTGGCTTGTAGCGTAGTGCCTCAGCCAACTGTGCTACCATATGCCCCTGTCTTTGCCAGTTCTCTTCTTTAAATAAAGTGTGATATGATGATGTAAAACTTGGTGGTTTAATATATTTGTGCTTGTTACCAAAAGCTAATTTATTATAACTTGTTATCAGTCAGGATTCTTAGATGGGTGATAAAAGAATTATGAGCAATTTTGCTCATGTCTGCAAAAGGTTCAAAGTAGCCTGATGACAGTTGGCAGCCCTGAACCCAAAATGACAGGTCAGTATACTGCCTGGCACAACTTTGGAACCAGTGAATAATCTGTGATGAAGCAAAGAAATGGCTGCACCACTTTCAATTTGCACCAAAGAACAGAGGTCCGTGGTTTGTTTTTGTTGGGTGTTAAAGGGGTTTAAATCACATACATTTATGTGCTCAGTATCGGAGCAATACATTACATTCATGGAGTGTGTAAGAGTTAATAATAGACATGTTTTAAGATAGGCATGACAAGTGTAACTCATTCAGAATGCACCTGATGCAAGTCGACAGGAAAAGTGTTGAGAAAAAGAACAAGCCAGAACCACGATTCTCAAGGACAGTAACAAATGCAAGGTGTTCTGATATGTCCATTCATTCATTTCCTTTATTTTCCATATATCCATACAGGTAACAAACCTAGGATGTGGAAATAGTCCCTTTGAGAATAGATGTGTCCAGATACATATACTAAATTACATGAGTTACATAATTAAAATCACTTACATTAATCAATTAACATAAATAATAATATAAAATAAAAACTTAATAAGATTTTAATTAATACACATAATTTAAAAAGAACATTACTATAAAACTTAAAATAATACAATTTTATTTAAATTACCTAAATTAACTGAATTAAATTCATTACAAATTTACACACTTATGACCAATTATATTGATAATATTCATTCATGGAATAAAAAGAATGATGACATAAAAATATATATGTTACAAAATGAACTGGGGCAGCCATTTCCACAGAGACTGAGGAAGACTCTCAGAAGTTGTTCTCATCTTGTATGGCAATACTCAACCTCATACTGCAGGACATACCATCCAGCATACATTCCAGACCATGCATCTTTGGATTTCTGTTTGGACCACTAATGGGGGCCCTTGGATTTTGTCAGTTTGCAGATGATAATGAGGTGAAGGAAGCAGTGCATGACGGGCTTTGCACTTACCCCAGACAGTATTTCTTGGTGGCATTAGGAAGCTTGTGGACCACTGGAAAAATTGCATTGAGACTCAGAGGGACTATGCAGAAAAGTAATACACATGTAACCTTCCACACTAAATACAGTTGTTGGAAACAAATAAATTAATAAATGCAGAAATTTTCTGAAGCACCTTCATACTTACCATTCATAAAGCTATAGCTTGTTTAGTTGAATTTATTTCAGTATCATCTAACAACAAATTGTTTATTAATACATTAATTATATTGTACTAAGGTTAGAAACTAGGCATATGAAAAATTTTAATCCTCCAGAGTGTTACTGTTGAGATCATTTTCCAAACACTTCAGTAGCCTGTGGGGCCAACTAGTCCATACCATATTTCTCTTTCAGATCATGATTATGATTTGGAATAAATTTATATTTGTTAGTTCATTTTCTATGGTCTGTCATGTGAACACTGTGGCAAACTGAGAGAAAACAATAAGAATAACTTGGAACTATTTCTTTAATTAGGATTTAATATTTAAAAGGAGGGATGCAGTTCTTCACTGTGGGGGTATGCTGGAGCCTGTTCACACTGGATCAGTTGCACTAGTACCAAATGATTGAAAAGAAATAAGAAATATGCTCTGGAATCAAGCCAGGCCCAGTCAGATGATGCAAAGAAAGTGCACAGTGAATGTCTAAATACCTCCTTCTCCATTCTGGAAATAGGCTAATAAGAAATTGGCAGTTGACAATTGTATGTACACCCCAGTAATTAAAATTTTCACAATGCATCCTGGCTGCAGTAAACAAGTCTATGGAGACTAAATGAATTTAAATGCTGGAAGAATTTTTTCAGTTAATTTTCATACTAAATATGTGTTACATGATATGCTGAATCGATATTGTATATGGTGTGATTTCCACAAGTCAAAATTAATACTGAAAGTTTATTTATTTTATGGTTTTGAGATGACACTGTTGGTAGCTCAGATTAAATAGAATGGAATGATAGGCAGTAAATAGTTAATGGGAAAGTGTTCAGAAGTAAGTGTTAATAGCATCTTGTCACTATCTGTCTGGAAGGACTGAGGAAGACCTGAAAACCCTCAGTCAGAATAGCTGGTCTCTGGGCTGAGGCAATGCCTGTTGTGTGTGCTGCACATAATCTTCTCACATTCACACTGGCAACACTGGACAATATAACTGCACCCTGTAGGGAACAATTATTGACAGTCTTCAAGTTCAATATACTGACATAAAATTAGTTGTCTTATCATGCAATATAACTGAATGTATATGGAGTCATAAGAATGAACTTTAAAGAGTGATTCTGTACATCAATAATTTCAAGTAGGCCTACTTAGAATAGGTTATGCTGATTTGGAGCTGTATTGGATAAACAGATAAATTAAATTAATAAATTTAAAGAATAATGAAATTCAATGACAGTAAATAATTTTGGAGGTTGTGTAAATGTCAAATATAGGATATTATAATTATAATAAATAAGATACTTAAATCCATCTTTAAATGATCTTTGTTAAATCAAATGTATAACAATACTGAAATAAAACTCACTAAAAATCTCAAATAATACCGTACATATCAAATTAGTTTTCACCTAATACGAAATTTCCTCAATTTTTCATTGTACATAAGGCAATAACAGCAGCTAGTTGTGTTCATCTTGAAGTTTGAAAGGAGTCCAAGAAATATTTGTAGAAATTCTTAATGAAGTAAAAGTAGAACACATAATGTGGAGGTCTTGTCTGACCTGTGCTTATCTGTCTGGGACATATTATCAGTGCCTGTTGGCACTGATAATATGTTGGGTGGATTTTCCATGATTTGATATGGAAGACTTTCACGAAAAGTTGGTGGGCAATTTTGATGTTCAGCCATATTAATCCATAATAAAGCTATATTTATGTATGGTCATAAATGGGCTTTACCATATATGCCATAAACAGTTAAACCAGTAATGTTACAATTTGACATGGGAGGCTGCCATCAAAAGAAGTGAGACAGTTCTGATATTCAACTGTATTGAATCATAAAAAGCTTTGCTTATGTAAGGTCATAAGTGAACTTTCCATGTACCCCATAGATCATTTAACAGATGTTACTGTGAATTAATATGGAAGACTCCCACCAAACATTGTCAGGAAATTTAACTTTTCCATGCATTCCATAAACCTTTCAACAACTTCTGTTGAAATTCAGCATGACAGACTTTCACTGATTTGCATTTCATTACTCCAATTTTTGCATAAGCTGAATGCAAAAAAAAAAAAAAGTAAAGCTATCCCTGTAACAGGCCGTGAAGGCCCATAGGGTTGTGAGACGTTAGGGGTCCCACATTACCTTGATAATCGGCTCAAAGATGGCGGTAAGGTTGTCAGCCTTGTGCGCTGGCCGTGCTTCACTCCCCAGAAAAATCATTTAATTAATTCCTGGTACTCATTTCTGTTAGAGGCTGAGTAAACCCCAGATCCTAGTGCGGCCAGAAGGATTAGGTCAATTGAAAAAAAATCCAATGACCTCATCGGGACTTGAACCCGCGACCTTCCAGCTTGTAACATAGTACACATAAGCTGAATGTACCTCAAATAATTCTGCAGGTAGTTGTGTGTACTACATTACGGAGTTCACCCTTTCCAATCTTGTCACATTCTTTAATATCCACAGGCAACATATACATATGAACAGACCCTTATCATATCCCTGTCATCCCATGTGCTATCTGTAAATGTAAGGACATCCATGTGCTATCTATAAATGTAAGGACATCCATGTGCTATCTATAAATGTAAGGACAAAATGTAATACTGCATGCAGTTCTTTATCAGTGTGAAGCTTGGTCTCTTGTATTAAGAGAAAACATATTCAGATCAGGATGCTGAGGAGAAATTTGCATATGAGGGACTTCATGCTTTGTACTTATCAGATATTATAAGGATGGCCAAAGCAAAGAGGTTGAGATAGTCAGTGATTAGCACACATGGAAGAGACAGGAAATTTATACAGAATTTTGATAAAAAATCCTGAAGGTTTAAGTGTGAGGGTGTTCTTGACATGGATCTTAAATAAATAGACTGGGAGGATATAGACTAGATTTTACTGGCTCTGGATAGAAGCCACTGACAGGCTTTTATGAACACAGGACCGGTACTGAACTTTTTGGGTTTATAGAATTCTGGTATTTTCTTGTCTATCTGAGTAACAGCTAGCTTCTCAGGAACATAACTTAGTTAGTCAGTCAGTCAGTCAGTCAGTTGTATTTTACATGATGATGAGAAGACTGGCATGGAGCAATTGGTTAGTCATGGTTTCTCCTACAATGAAGTATCTTGAGAGTAGAATTTGTGTAACTGGTGAACTGACTCTACATATAACCACAATATCCACCATCTTCTAAACCTCAATTTATGTATTCTGTTGGAGGTGTGACATTTTATACTATTGTGTGTATCTTATCTGCCAAACTTTTATAGTACATAACAGTGCTTTGATACAACATGAAGCTTATTTAGACATGTTTGAGCTGTAACTCAAGACCTGCTTGTGCTCCTGACGTTAACTTACTGGATATCTACCCTTTTCCATTATAGGAAAGAGGAGATGTAAGCCATATGACTGAAGCCACTGAATGTGCAGTTCTAGTTAGGTGTGCTTAAGATTATGTAAATAATTAGACGAGTTTCATATTTCTCGCTGGTCCATATCACTCCAAATATGAATAATTCCTTGATGAAGCTCAACCATTATTCAGATAAAATTTGAATTTCTGAATGAAGTTGGTTAACAGGAAGTAAACATATTTTTTACTTACACTGTACTCTTTTACTTTTGTGATGCAGATATTCAAAAGAAATCAATACACAGCTTTAATTCTCCTAATTCACCCAGCTTATTGTTGACAGTTCTTCCAGTACAAACCAATGAGAGAGAGAAAATACTGTAAAAGAATGTTTCTTTATATTCCACAGCGTGCTTTATAATTCTGTTCTCTGAATTTTTCTTGTAAGATTTTTGTTTCCATGACATGAAAATTCATATTGTGGTCATTTAGATTCATGACACGATTTTGCAGCCTGGTAGGTGGATACAAGCATTTTGTAGGAATGTACTGCCTCTATGAACAGAGTTCTCTGAAATGTTGTTACCCATTTACAAAACTACAACAATTTTTCTGGATTTTTTCGGTCATTTTATAGGTAATTTTTTTAATATTTTCAGGTCATCAAAATCCGGGCCCTGCATATTACATTTTTGGGTCATATTTTAGGTCGTTTTATAGGTAATTTTTTAAATATTTTCAGGTCATCAAAATCTGGGCCCTTCTCATAACCATGAACCTGAATTTTACTATTTTCAAATACAGGAAGTAGTTTACTTAGAAAGATATGGTGAAATTGTAATCAAAATACCAAACTAAGAACATTGCACACTATTGCAGTTTTTTTCAGATAATATGAATCTGAACAAAAGTTTCATGCCGCATTGATTTTAAACCGACAATGACAGGCTGGACCTTCTCATCATCTCATTTCTGGTCAAAAATACATACAGGAAGCTGGTCCTCTTTCTGTTATGTGGAAGTGTTGGGTCTGCTCTCTTGAACCTTTACATTGAGCAATCACAACGTTTCGGAAGCTGGCCTACTTCCATCATCAGGTAGACATATGAAACCTACTCTAATGAGTACAAGAGACTAAGCTAATGTCTATTATTAGAAAACCACAGTGGTTCTGCTTGCCATATATAAGTTTTAAATTTTAGAGATCAACTTCATTTCATCTTGCCCTCCATCTTTTGGATTTATTTTATGGATTTGGATTTAACTGCAGCTGTGTCATGGTTTTTAGGTCATATTAATATTACAATTTTTTTGAGTGAGTTTCTCTCTTAGTATTCTGCAACTGATCTCTGATATTTACATTTTATATATCATACATAGTTCTGATGTCCAGTGACAGAGATTAGCTTGATCTAAGGGGCACAGCAGATCAGGTTTCATACTGTTACTTGATGACAGAAGGTGTTTTAACCATAAATGATATGATGGGAAAGTTTAATAACACCACCATACATTCTTAGACTTATCAGATCCTGCTAAATTTAAAACACTTCCAGTGCAATATATATTGTAACGTGTTTACGTTACTGAATACGCCGTAGAGATCGTTAACTGGTTTATTGAACAATCTACAACTATGGGCTACACTTAATTATCACAACGTTACGGGTTTCCACAGTTTACAAACCCTACAATAAAATCTCTTAACACCGTCTTCACTTGTCTTCACGTACTAATAACGCGGGAGCTATACAAGTCTCCCTGAATTACACACTCCGAGTACAACTGTACTACAGCACTCACTATGTCTTGAAAGCACACAATACGTCTTCCGCTCGCTGACTTCTTTGTTATCGCACACTCGCAGGCTGCTATGTTTCAACTGATTGTGAATAGCCTTCGCTGCTCCCTATGTAGCCTCGATCGGACAATACGGCCACGTAATAGGCACCCTTGTTGCTATGTCGCTGTGTTGCTATGTAACGCTAGCGGAGGTAACCGCTGTTACTACCGTAACGTCGCCGCTGTTGACTCGCGTTGCCTAGCGACCGCGATATCCCTCGGTGACGTCACCGCGGAGGGGAGTGGCGGGGCGGGAACTCGCCTATTACCGTAGTAACGCGAGCGTTACGTTCACGCCACGTGCTGCTGGGGGGGGGTCAACATGTCACAATATATATATAATCTGCAGCTCCGATTATATGCTGTTGACTGATAAAAAGTGAACAGTGAATTGGAGAGGATGTGGAAGCAAGCTGTCATCATATAAATTGAGGTTCTCTCCCACATCTCCTTGAAGAGATTGAGCAAATGAACTAAAAACCTTCTTCGTGATGGCCATTCTCTGGGCTGAAATATTCAGCTGTCAGTGCCTTTGAACATGATCATGAACTGTACTTGTAGATTACAGAAACATTCAAACTGCACAGCATACCTTTTCAGTAGTTTCACTAGTTTTTCTTATTGCTCTGTCTTCTTTATTTTAAGTACTAAATATTCAGCACAGAGTTGTGAGTTACTACGTTCTTTAGAGTGTATGGCTGGCATACTCCTAGATTTGTGTGTGTGTTTGTGTTTTTTATGGCTTATCGTGAATGTATTTTGACAGGAAGGAATGCCCTGGATTTGTAGTTTCTTGATTGTATGGTAAGTTACATTTAATTAGTGTAATATTCCTTAAGAATTCAATGGTAATTCTCATAATTTCTTACATAAGCTTTACGAGGCCGCGCCATAGCTCAAGCGGTTAGTCACTGGTTTCCCACCGTGGCAGCCCGGGTGCGATCCCGGGTCTGGTTAAGTGGGATTTGTGGTGGACAAAGTGGCGCTGGGGCCGGTATTCTCCGAGTACTTCGGTTTCCCCTTCCAATTTTCATTCCACCAGTTGCTCCACAATCACCCTCAACTATCATCTGGGGCTGGTACAGTAGGCCAGAAGTGGTCACAGTACAAGGGACTTAGTCCCACCCCACTAGCAATAAAAAAGATACATAAGCTTCCTCTGTTATTCCTTTCCATTCTTACATGTTATCAAAAGGTATATCAAAGCCAACATTTAATGACATCTCACATGAACGACACACTCATACTGTAGTCAGCCATAAACTCTCTCCTTTACATAGTGCACTACACTTCACATATCCACATCAAAATATTATTACATGGTAGACATGGCACACTGAAACAAGACACTGCTCACTTGTTCCCAATTTACTACACAACTAGTTCATGCCAACTGTTAAAATTTGACAGTTCATCACAATTATAACAAAAAAAAAATTACTTAATTTCAGAGTTTTTATCTCACTTTTAACTACCTTTATATATAAACTCCACAGAAAAATACATTACAGCCTGAATGCACAGAATAAAGCTTCTGCACTGTCTTAGATTCAAATAAGATCTTCTTAGAGTTATAGTCAAATATGCTGAGTCTCGAGGTATCAGCAATTTCAATATAGAAACAGATGCATTTATCCCTGTTGATGGAGACTGAGACTGTTTCTGATACAGTGGAATTTTATTCCACACTGGCAAGGCTGGTCACTGGAGGAAACTTCTTTGAGTTTAACATTCGTAAAATTTCAGTATTTACGAGTGTATATTTGTGGTTTATTCGGTGATGGCATTACTTGCCCAGACTATATGTTGAATGATACATTGCTTGCTGAATAAGCAATTGGAAAGGAAAGGGAAGGATGTGATCATGGTCTGTTTGAGATAATCCTTCTGCATTTGAGTTTAAGGAGTGAGGAAACCACACAAAAAAAAACTGTTAGGATAGTCTGTGTCCAAGCCAAAATTCAAACTGGCCACCTCCCCAGTACAACTCAGAAATATTGCTGCTTCAGCAAATTCGTTCAGTGTGTAAAAGCATCTAATCTCAGGTAGCGTTAATACGACACTCTTCTAGAATGTCACGCAACGTAGTTCAGTAGATAGGTACCAAAATATTGGAGAAGCATGTCACAGCATGTCACCTTAGTTTCAGGGTGTTCTACTCTGAAATTGCCAACGGTTTGTACCTATCTGTGAAACTACATGGCCTAATATTCCAGAAGACTTGTGTGCAAAGGTACTCAATGCCTACATAATTATGGGCAGGGACTGACATGCAGTAGTTTAAACGTATAGCTCCAATCTTTTTGTGCAGTGCTGGGGCAGCAAAATTCACTGCCCCTTGATGACATAAAGTGTACAGACAGGCTTCTTGTAACTTAAAATATTTATTATGTGCATAAGACATGTAAACTATATGAACTTAGACTCTCTTCATTGTGTGGTTCTTTGTGTGTGTCCATGTAACAATCTCCTCGCCCCCCCCCTCCCTCCCTCTCTCCTTGCCTTCCACCTCGTGACTGCCTCTCCAGCTGGATTATGATAGTACACACGGGCTCCACATTCACTGCTTATGTCTGCTTTTAGTGAATTATTGTTATCCCAGCCATTAAATGAAATGAACATCCTCAGCAGAATGCTAAACTGATCTCTCACTTTATTTGCGGTTTTAAGTATACTCATCTTCATTGGAGGAATGGGTAATCATAACAATGCTTAACACCTTGATTCAACACCCATTCATTACAAGAATTCTTTACTAGGCATAAGAACTAATCAGACTCTTCCTCGCTTAGGGAGCAAGGTCGGGATGTCAGTTCCCATGCTGCCTTGTGAATATCATACAAGCAATTCCCATACAGCCTGTTCAGGTTTTTCAAAAATAAAAGTTATTTCTTAGAGCACCACATTTCCTAGCAATGGGCAATGGATGGAGGTGAGTGATAGCTACATGCCCCGACCACTTTACGCCTGGAAAAACAATCCCCAAGAACCCATTGGACAGAGGCTGGGTGAGCTCCAGAGCAGGTCTGGAGGCAGAAACAAGGGGAAAATTCTCCATCCCTGATGGGAATTAGACACCTATTCTGCAGTAGTCCAGCCCACATTCTAATCGTTATAATCACTGAGCTGCTGATCATAATAGTCACTGTCACAAGAACCTAAATTCTCCTGAAGAAAATAATTATGTGTGTTAGCAGCACAGTAGCTGTGCTATCATCAAAATTTACGATTCTACAGAGTCTGTATTGATTTATTTTATTAGCTCAGGAATAGATGATCATCAAGGCAAATTACTGACACAAAATAAACAAGAAGTTCTGGAAAGAACTAATTTCCTATTTTCCTTTGATATGACGTTGAAGGGACATACACAGACACATAAACACACAGTGAGCAAGGTAATCTCATAAGCCTCCTTTTATTTTTACAAAATAAGGAAAGCAGGGTAGGACAAGAAGTTCTGGGAAGAACTAATCACCTGCTTTTTTTGATATGATATGGACCACATTGAAAGCGAAAAAATTGAGTGGGGATACACAGTCAGGGAGCAAGGTGATCTTAATGGCTTCCTTTTATTTTTCAAAAATAAGTACAGCACAGATTTAGAAAATTTGTATCCCTTTCATGTAATTACAATGATCAAGTCAACGAGGATGAGATGGGCTGGGCATGTAGCACGAATGGGGCGAAGAGGAATGCATATAGTATATTGGCGGTAAAGCCAGAAGGAAAGAGACCACTATGAAGACCAAGACGTAGGTGGTTGGATAATATTAAAATGGATCCTAGATAAGATGGGGTAGTATGGACTGGATTGATCCGGCATAGGATAGGGACGGTAATGAACTTTTGGGTTCTATAAAATGCAGCACACTGACTGTTTCTCAAGAAGGGCTCAGCTCCATGGAGTTAGTTATGTACCTTTTTCAGACCCCGAAAACGCAGTTGTGCTAGTCAGGACGTTTAAAAGAAGAAAGAAAGGCACAGCAGAAGAAGAAAGACGATAAAGCAGGAAGGGCAGGGAAGAAGAAGTGAGGAAGGAGATTAGTTTGAGTAGAACGAGCAGAAAATAAAGATTAGGAGAAGGGAAATACAGAATGAAGGGAGAAGGGGAGATGGAAAATGAAGTATAGAACGAGAAGACAGAAGTGAAGAAGAGGGTTAGATGATGAAGTAAGAGATGGAAGAAGAAGAAGAAGAAGAAGAAGAAGAAGAAAAGTACAAAGAAGGGGACAAAATAGAAGAGGAAGAGAGGGTTCCTTCCTGAACTTTTGGGCCCGAAAGTGTTTCGTCTACGTACCGAGATTTACAGGGCGGTGATTGTTCATTTTGTTCTTGGTCTGCATTCAGAAGGAACTCGGTTCAAATCTCGGCCGAAACGTAGGGTATCCTAACTGAGGCTTATAGTGATATTCTTCAATCCCCTCAGTCAAATTCCGGGACAGAGCCTCTGCTGGACCATGACCACTCTTCCAAATCATTTCTAATTCAACAGTCATGCTACTATTCGACGCTATAAACAATCGTTAAGTAAATGACAAAATAAAAACGAAACATGATCGCTCAACAAAACAATGATTTCTGGGAGTAACCCATAAATTCTACTGTTTTTCTGTTGCATTGATAATCTTCTGTTAACACAATATTTAGGTAATGTAGCACTGGATGCAGTTTAGCTGGGTTTGTAATTTGGCGGTCTTCCGATCATGTCCTTTTCGAGTGAGAAACTTAGAAAAGAAAACGGTAAAGCTATCCCTGTAACAGACCGTGGAGGCCCATAAGGTTATGAGACGTCGAAGCTCCCACATTTTGTAGACAGTCGGCTCACTGATGGCGATGAGGTCAGCCTTACGCGCCGGCCGCCCTTTACCCCCAGGAAGATCCATGGTACTCATTTCTGTTAGAGACTGAGTCGATCCCAGGACCATAGTGCTCCTGGAAGGATTAGGTCAATTGAAAAATCCAATGACCTAATCGGAATCGAACCCATGACCTTTCTGCTTTTAGCATAATGCCAAACGTATTACTCGATAATGTAAACAAATAACAGATTATTATTATTGTCATGGGTCAAAAATGTTTTGAAAAATTGTTAGCCGGATAAATATTTTGATCTCCTGAAAGACTTGCGTCAATAGGCATTCTTTTGGCACCTTGCTGTGGCTGTCACCTCCAGTCGGCGAGGAAGATTAATTTCTTTCTCCTGTATTGTTTGTCCTAAACGCACGGAAGGCAAACATAATGAAATAACGTGATAACCGAATTAAAAGAAAATGACTAATTGTGTTGATCATGACATGTTTATGTGTGGTTCGCCATTTCACCCTGGTCTGCGGCTGAATGAGACTGCCGAAGCTCGAAGAAACAACCCCCCGTGCAGATTGGGAAGAGTGCTATCTTCTGGGATGTAACGCAAAATCAGCTGACGTTTCGAATGAATCTCTATATACGGCGTTATATTCCGAAAGATAGAATTATTCGTAACCACAGCTGTCAGAACTCCAAATCTTACGCCGATTGGGAAGTTTATCGCCAACCAAAATGTTTCGGCCGTCATTTGCGTTGCAGTTTTATTTTCCGACGACATATTGTTATCTTCAGCGTCTCCTCCTCTTTCTTTTCCTAGAAAAGAGCTTATTATTTAAGTACTTGCATTAAATTTGAGGCCGTGTCATAGCTTAAGCGGTTAGTTGCCGGCTTCCTACTGCGGCGGCCCGGGTTCCAGCCCACGTCAGATCTTGTGGGATTTGTAATGGGAAAAGTGGCACTGGGGCCGGATTTCTCCTAATACTTCCGTTTCCCTGCCAATTCTCATTCCACCGACTGCTCCACACTCATCATCGTCCTGGTCTAGTACAATAGGGCAATTAGTGGCCGACGTACCAAGTTGACTCAGTCTCACCCCACCCCAAGTAACTAAAAAAAATAAACTACACTAAATTTGTCGAGTGTAACCGTAAGTATGTGAACGGAGAACTTCATGGAGGTAGGCCTAGGCCCACTGGGGCTGTAGTGCCAAGGGGAAAAAACCCGGAAGTATAAGGCTATAAATATAAAATTAAATTGTCAAGTTTTGCGCGTAACTCCAAGTAGTAAGTGTTTTGTATTCTTTGAAGTTTCGAGGTACAGGCTTGTCTATAATATCTGTGTTCTCCGACATACCCATGTTTATTATTTGTTATTCTTATCAGTTTAGCAGACATGTTTATATCTGCTTCATATTTAACTTCAGTGTTAAAAATTAGAGCCTTCTGAGATTTTTTTTTCCCTTGGCACTACAGCCCCAGTGGGCCTAGGTCTACCTCCATGAACTTCTCCGTTCACTTCGGTTTTTCTAGATCTTACACATTCGGTAGGACTCCTTGGGTGGGTGATCAGCTCGTCGCAAGGCCTCTCCTTCTGAGATATAGAGACATGTAATATGTATTAACTAACGCTTTGGAGAAACCTGCTGCCTCCTTGTTCAAGGTTGAATTATTCTGCCCTGAAGATGGAGGCCATAAGTTTCTTCGAAACGTTGGCACTTGTCTGTAGTAATACATTATTAATATTATTGTAACGTGTATAGCTAGGCAACGGCACGATACATACCTTCTCGCTTAAGGTCACGCAACAGTAGGATGAATGAAGAAAGTCGTCTTCTGGGTTTTGGCGCCGTGTATTCTTCGTTTTGGCAACCAACACCATATATGGTCTTAATCGCTCTCCACT
>NW_019739960.1:1309411-1311939 GCF_002891405.2 Cryptotermes secundus
AGTGTGTGACGTAGCGGCCTCCGTAGTCTAGAGGTAGCGTTCCCACCTCATGACTCGTGGTACGCGGGTTCAAACCCGGCGGAGGTCGTGGAATTTTTAAGGGCGGAAAAATTCAGGTAGCAAGTCCTCCGGGAGGGACTTTAAGCCGTGGGTCCCGTGTCGTAGCTTTACGGCACGTAAAAGAACTTCATATCTCCAAAGGAGGTCACTGAGCCAAATTCAAGGACATTTCCCGCCCAACAGTAGTCTCTAACGCCTCTGATAGATGGGGGAAGCATTATAGATACCGCCAAGCCAGTAGAGGCCGAACTCGCGGGCTCGGTCGGGACTGATGGCACGCACCAATTTCGGTAGGGTATAGAGACTGGTAGAATATCATAGAGGGAAGCACAATGGACCAGTACTGGTCTAAGTGCATGGGGAAACCCACCCTCTCCAATAACTAACTAACTAACTAGTGTGTGACGTTACATGTGCTATAGTTATATAGTTATAGTTATATATATCCTGAGAGTGTAAGAACTAATTGTAGTTACCATTAGTTAAGATCCAATAAACCGATTCACCAATCCAAACCTGCTTGTTAGTCACTGAAACTTGTGGCAATATTATTATTAGCACTATAGCCCTTTGTGGTTCTTGACCTGCTCTAAAACTTTCTCCAGCCATGTCGTTCTTGTGCCTTTTGTTTTCCAGTTAACCACACCCAAGTTCCTCAAAACCTTCTCAACACCATCTCGTTCTGGTCTACGTTTCTTCTTTTTCGCTTCCGGTTTTACAAGCATAATTTCTTCATTTTCTGCCTATCTCAGTCTATGAGAATACATAATAATATCAAAATGAGATAAATGAAAATAAAGTTTCATAACAGATTGCCAGAAAAATTAAAATTCGAGAAATTTGTATCCAATGCTACTCGTATTTTCTCTAAAAAAAACTGCTCCATTTGAAGGAGGGAATGACGCCGTTCAGCTAGAGTACAGTTAAGGAACCACTGTTACAGAATATGGCGGAAATTCATAATGTAATAGCAAAAATCTCCTGCATTGTGTAACTGTCGTTTCTCTCTCGCCTTCTGTATGTATTGTGTTCAAGGCTCATATATCGTGTTGGCTTCCGAAGCACAGCTATATCTTTACGATAATTCATTCATGCACATTACAGCTTGGCCACGTCCGTTTTTGTTATTCAAGGTTATCAGGTCATTTTATTAAGTCCGTGACAGGAAGGAACAATGGACCTAACGTTGGCACGAGAGAGGGGTAAGGGGCAAGGCGTCAACCTGCTAAGGGGCCGTCAGGAAGTTGCTTTATGCAAAACATCGATCCGCTAATGAAGTAGCAGGTGGCTCCGAATTACTTCAAAATGAGGACGGAATTTAAAGTTATTGCAGTCAATAACGCGACTGGCTTCTAGTCGGAAGGCGCTGTTCGAACTTCGGCTATGGTGCCGGTAGTCCCGTCTAAGGTTTTTATGGTTGTCCTCAGTCTCTCAAAGCTGCATACCGGAACAGTAGGCCTACAATGAAGTAGGTAACTACCATTTGTTTTTGATCCCTTTTTTGCTCTCTACTTCTTGGTCTTCTCATGTCTCTGTACTTTTCGATTACATTGTCACGTATTCAGGTTATGACTTACAGACGGGGCATGGAATTGATATTGGATTTATTGGTCACTTGTATACACCACTCGGAAATACACTTTACAACTCACTGACGCACACAGACTGGTGTTCTCAGTCTATTACAGTTTCCACTAGCCGTTTCCTGGCAACAGCTTCTACCGAGAGATATTCTTCATCTTCTGTGATCTGCGATGTGTTGTCCGCTGGTTAACACTCCACATTTTTCCTGCTCACGACTAACTGCTCACTTGGAACTTCGGAACTCGACTGCCGATTCTCAACTGAACTCTTCTTTATAACCACTTTGCACGGATTGAATAGAAAACACCTTTTCCAACAATACACTTATTGTAGGCATGTTCACCGATTTCTTGCTTAGAAACGGATTGCATAACACCGTCGTTCTGTTGTTACATGCGTGTTGCGGGCGTTACCTAGCAACGGGTCTATACGCCATAATATGAACACGTGCCGCCGCCACTGTTTCGCCTGCGTGAGTAACCTCGCAACCTCGCAAAATGGCGGCGTAAATATGCGTACCCGAGATGTTTGGATCCAGAGATAGGAATGGAATAAAGGTTATGCACTGAATATTGTAGGCTAACGCAACAGTTTGGGTTTGGAGATAATAAAGGAAAAGGGCATATAACTTTACACTTCTTCATAAATTCCTGTTGCTCCAACTTGGAGCACAGGGCATCCGTGAAACGCTTCGTTTCACTTCAATTACTCGTACTTAGTCTAAGACAGTCGGTAGGACTTCTTTTCATCACAGATTATAATGAAACAGTTGATGTGAATGATTGAACTCTTTTTGCATTCTTAAAATCTGATTAAATTGAGGTTCGAATTTTGAAACGCTAATCACAAGTAGTGACATTAAATGTTCAGCGGATAAATTTGCC
>NW_019739960.1:1312136-1315395 GCF_002891405.2 Cryptotermes secundus
AGTATAGCATATGAACAAAGTTACAATTTTTCACTTGGCTTTCCAGAAGTATCAACTTTGCTCTGAATGCCTTGATAAGTGCAAATAAATCACAGACTAAGTTATTTTCACCCTGCAACTTTAAATTCAAATGGTTCATATGGGTCACCAGATCAACAAGAAATGCTAATTTCCAAAGCCACTCGGTATCTGATAAAAGTGGGTCGTGATGGTTTTTCTCGGTAAGAAATTTATCAGTTACATTCCTGAGCTGAAAGAAGCGCAAAAGAACCTTTCCACAGCTAAGGCATCGAACTGCAGTATAATATGTCAGGTCAATAAGCTGGGAATCACATTTACCAGTACCCATTGGAAAAGCAGTTCAATTGGCGCATTTCTGCACAATTCTTTCGCGGGCCGGATAAAATCACATCGCGGGCCGTAGTTTGGAGACCTTTGCCTTAGACCGTGCGGCCACTGTGATCGCCTTAATTTACACTAATCTACATTTCATTGTACTGTACACAATATAGACTGTAACAGAACACGATCGAAGCTCTAAAGTCTGGGTTACAGCCCAAGACGACGCAGTGAGAGAGCAGTCTGTTTCTGGAACGTTTGTAACTTCTGAATTTGGCCTCACAGTCCCTAACTTACTAAACAGAACTTCTTAAATTTTGAGAGAAAAAAAACTTAATATATGGAGTCAGAATGCTTACCGGATAAGAGGACCACGATTGTAGCCATGTTGCTCTGCTGCTATCAGACCAAATTGTCGTTATGCCGAATTATGTCCAACTTGTTATATCCTGCCCAAATTTCTAATATTTATAATTCTGTAGAAACAAGCCCGGTTTAGAAAACTGAGATTAACGGCCGTGGGGATCCGTTGCGCTGACCACGTGACACCCTCTATCCGCAAAGGTTGGCACTAACTTCGCCGACAAGCGGCGTTCGCTCGGTCGGTATAGTTCGCTTGCGGACTACAGACCACGGAATTTGTTTTTGTTTGTTTGTGCAAACAAACATGATGTTATCGAAGTCCGTTAAGTAGCGGCCCTTTCAGACAGTTACATGTCAGTCACAACTAAAATAAAATAATTTGTTTACCGTTACAAAGAATGCTTTAACTGCTCAAATCAAGTGAAAATGATGGGAGTAACTTTGGGCGAAAGGCGGAACATAACTCATTGACCGTTGCGTTGCGGTGTACTACTTTTGAAAGTCTGCTACTTTGCATCGTGCTGACATGATGTTCCTGATTAAAACCCTTCAGACTCAAGTCATTTAAGGGAGGAACATAGACTGAGGGTGTTTAGAACAGAGTGCTGAGGAGAATATTTGAACCGAAGAGACAGGAGGTTGCAGAAAACTGCATAATGAGGAGGTTCATAATTTGTACTCTTCTCCAAGTATAATTAGAATGATCAAGTTAAGGAAAATGAGGTGGACGGTGCATGTAGCACGAATGGGGAGAAGAGAAATGCATATAGGATATTGGTAGGAAAGCCAGAAGGAAAGAGACCACTGGGAAGTCCAAGACGTAGGTGGGTGGACAATATTAAAATGGATCAATATTATATTTAAGCATCCTGTTGCACTCTACACGATAAATGATACAAACTCCGTCCTAAGTGCAAACAATATATATTTATATGTCTTTGATCTTGTTCTTTCTACACTACATGTTTCGGCCTCTTTCGGCCATCATCAGGTGTATTTNCAAGTGACTGAGTAAGACCCAAGTCATTAGCTGGGCCTATACGGACGCATCCCTTTCCCTTTCTTTCCTCGTCGTCCCTCCTTCCCATTCCTTTCTTATTTCCCTTCTCTACCTACATCTCAGGGCACGCGGTAACGTAATTAGTTCAGGAACTATGCTACAAGCCGGAAGGGTGCGGTTTCGAATCCCGCTGAGGTGGATTTTTTTTTATTTACCTAATCCTTCCAGCCGCATTATGGCCCTGGGATCGACTCAGCCTCTAACAGAAATGAGTACCAGAAATCTCCTTGGGGGGTAAAGGGCGGCCGGCGCGTAAGGCTGACAACCTCACCGCCATCTGTGAGCGAACTGTCTACAAAATGTGGGAGCCTCGACGTCTCACAACCACATGAGCCTTCAAGGCCTGTTACAGGGATAGCTTTACCTTTTACCTACATCTCATATTTTCCTAATCCTTTTCCTCCTCTTCCTTCTCACTTGCTTCCCCTCATCTTCTTCATTTTCCTCGTATTTCTTATTCCTTCTCTCGTTTTCTCCTTTCTGTTCTTACCCACACAGTTGTGAGTTCAGGACAGGAAACCGTTAACTCATGTTTCTTTTTACTTCTGCCACATTTCCCGTCACCACTAGATCTCTTTTTTATTATTATTATTTCATATTTTGTCTCGTAAAGCTCATGTTTTCAGTTTTATTCATTTTCCTCTGTCTCACTCTTTATTCGACAAAACCCAAGTTTCATTTCCGGAGCCTGAATTTTAAGTTACGCAATCAAATTATTTCTTTCGGCACCAAATAGCTTCTGCAGGTGCCACAGAGTCGCTAATGTCGATTTACATACTTTCCAATCAATCAGAAAATGTGACACATCCCATTTTTTATTCTACAGAGACCTGATTCATGTGCAGACTAAGGTAGCAGCTATCGTGGCTATCACCAGTCTCTCAAAATTACTAGCCAAAATAATGCATCGATATAGACCAAGACCATATACGGAATGTCTCATTATTATTGTAACATATTTAGGGGCGTGAATATTAGACGGGGCTTGAATTGAATGATTGGATTTATTGTCTTTTTAATGTTCTTTTTAATACTGGATATGTTTCTAAATGTCGATCACAGTGGCCGCGCGGTCTAAGGCATGAACTGTCTTCGTTCGCTCGAACGCTGAGATCATGGGTTCGAATAAAAATGAATGCCTGTGTGTGCGTCTGTTTTGTGTTTGTGTTGTCCTGTATGTAGGTAGCGGCCTTGCGACAGGCTAGTCACTCGTCCAAGGAGTCCTGCCGTATGTGTAAAAAAGATTACGAAACTGAAGTAGAGGCCAGGGCCCAACAAAGGGATGTAGAGGCATTGATGAAAGAATGAAAAATGAATACAATGATGTCTGCCTACTGCCGCATATCCTCCCTAAAGATGTCATGTTTTCTATCGGCCAGGTGATGAGAGGGAATGCCCTTCTCTGAGAAACCGAGCGGCATGCAGAATTTTATTCGAAGTAATTCGACAGGAAATACACATGAGCCACACAGAAGAATTGGTTCAGTTTCGCTTAGT
>NW_019739960.1:1315435-1362313 GCF_002891405.2 Cryptotermes secundus
CCTATTGTAGCCTGCCCCGGGTGATTATGATGATGGAGAATTTGGTGGAATGAAGATTGGCAGGGGAAACCGAAGTACTCGGAGAAAACCCTCCCCAGCGCCAATTTGTCCACCACAAATCCCACTTGATCAGACCCGGGATCGAACCCGGGCCGCCGCGGTGTGAATCCGGCGACTAACCGCTTGAGCTATGGCGCGGCCATTGGTTCAGTTACCGGAAACTCCTCCTCTGTCGAGTACGAAGACAGTCCGTTTGTTCATAACGTTGGTACTTACCTTCTACACGAAGCACAGTAGATCACTGTAGGTCGTGGTGCAAGGACCAAGAAATTACACCCCTTATACATTCATTCATTCATTCAGTTATTCATACCTTCTACACTATACGGTGTCGTAAGTCAGATGACTAGAATGTGAACATTTTAGGAGTACGTCTCTGATGCATATGTTAAGATGGAGCAAAACTGCCTGAACTACGGTCAAAATGAACAAATCGAAGCGTAATGGGGTTTGTATAGGATTTGCTTCTCATTACTTAACGAGACTGTAGGACACGCCCTGTATCAGTATTAATTTAATCTCCTGCTTCATGGCAGTTAGACCCGCCCAGCTCCACGTTTATCACATTTGTGAGACCATTTCTTCGTAGTTATCTGGGATGTAGCAAACCAGCCAGATGTAACGCTTTATTACAAAGCTGGTGGTAGACATTTTCTAATGTGACATGTCATTGGTTCCATGGATTTTCTTCTTCCTTCATTTTTTGTTTTTGGCAATATACCCTTAAAACACTAACCTCAGGTGTGCCGAACGGGGAAAGAGGCCAAGAGAGTGGCTTACATGTGGGCGTTTCTAGGAAACAAAGCGGCAAACACGTTGCTACGGAGATACGATTCATGGACACAAACCGTCGCTGGGTGTCCATGGCTACTTAAGTGAAGAGGGCTAGACTTGTGGAAACCAGACAGTTGCTGCGGAAACAACAAAGATTTTCCGCAGCAAAGAATAAGCACACAATAGTAGAGGAACTGTTCTAGGTTGTGCTCTCAATTCGGTCCTTCCCCGATAGTATTGATCTAAACTCTGTTATGGGCCTGTATACATTTTTCAATGGATCAGGTCATGAAAACTTGGACAGAATGAGGTCGAAGAAAGTTTATGGGAATAAGAAGCTTGAAGGCAGTTACGTACCGCTTAAGTAACCTGTTGCGCAGCTGAGACATAGGCTTGTTGATGTGTGCTTATTGCTGGACGAAGTGACACTGGGATAAATTTATTCCCGAACACCTCTGTTTTCCTATCAACATATCTATGGCTCTGCAGCCCTTTTGGACGTTTAGCTGCTATTTCAGTTTCTCAATCTATACACAGTGAGCAGGACTCCTTAGAAGGGGGGAGCAGCACTTCGCAAGGTCGCTAACTACACACAGAACAAACGCGAAAAGACATCCATACCTCGAGTGGGATTTGAACCCACGATCTCTGTGTTTGAGAGGGCGAAGACAGTTCATGCCTTAGATCGTGCAGCCACTATGACCGGCTTCGTTGTTCTATGCCAGTTATAATTCCACCAGTACTCCATAATATACCATTAGGGCGTGATATATAGACCATTTTGCAGCCTCAGTACCAGGAATGCCAGTCTGACCTCACTCCAACCGACAAAAGAACATGTTTATAAGTTAAGGTACCCCTTTCGCACTGGGGAAGTTCTAAGTAAATGCTTATTCATTATTTATAAGCTTACACGGCTGAGTAATCAACCAAGGCCTACTTCTTCGACAACACTACATACACGCCATGTTCTTAGCACAGACAGCAAATAGATTCTTTGCCTTGGGATCAAAACAGCCAACTTCTGTGTCAATCGGTTTATGCTCTGTGACATAAGTTCTGTTGAGATATGCGACCATTTATTATCATCTGTGCAAAAGTAAGGTATATCTTAAAAACATAAGCCTTACGTTGTATTTCAAGGATACGTTGTTATATCGCTATAAATTGCACAAAGTGCATCCAAGATAGGGAGTTCTTGTTGTTCGTATGTTTTTCATAGCTACCTGTTAGTATTGTTCTCTGAAGCTAATAAAACACCAAAGTAGTTTTAATACTTAGAACTCTGCTCTGTGTTCCACACTGTGCCATCTGAGGAATAAATATGTAATTAAACCCACTTTGTTATTGGAGAAAGGAGGAACGAAATAAAACGCATGAAGAGGCCCAAATGAAAATAAGAACTTGGTAAAGGATGAAGATTTGGAAGAAACGATTCCATATTTCGTTGTAACGGAGGTTTATTCAGTTTTATTATAACAGTTCTCTCTTGTTCTCTAGAACATCAATCGTGTCCTTATAAGTACATTCCGTAAGCTCATATTTTTCCTTATTACACATAAAATAGACCTATTTGGCTTCACAGCATGCCTCGACACAGCACTCGAAATTCACCTCGAAATGTGTTGCACAGTTACGTTCAGCATTTTCCCATGGATGGCTCCATCAAGTTCAGACTATCGTACATGAAATAAAGATGCCACGAAATTGGATAGGTTTCCTCGTTCGAGGTACAGCCTACTCCAAGTTAGTATATATGGTCTGTATTGGTATAGAAACAGACGAAGTGCCTTGCTTATTCGTTCAGTTGTACGATATACGCTCTTATATAAGACAATCAATGGTCAGACATTGAAACTTTTTCGCTGAAAGAAAAGTTTCGCCAACCCACGCATTGCCGTCAGCGCATTAAATAGCTCTAAAGAAGAGAGGTTTAATTATTTACATCAAACTTAAGAATTTTTCTCCTGCTTCGAAGTCTGTAAGTAGACGAAATCCTTGAATCTTCGTACAGCCTTTTTGAGACTAATCTATAGTGAAGTAATTATACTGCTTGTTTATTGTGATAATCTTCTTCTTGTACGTTAGGCATTTCGCCCGAAGGCCTATTGCGGCTTGCCTTATTATAGCAGTCTTATGAATATATATTATAGCATGTAGACCCTTTAATCATAAATGTATGGTAGTCCCATAATGAGCGGGAATGTTTATATTCTACTTTTCTGACCGGTCCGACCACAACCCGTGTGGAGGTGGGGTAGAATACCTCCACCCTGACCCTGCGAGTCGTAGGAGGCGACAAAAAGGGAAGTCTCAATTCTGAGACAGTAAAATATGGTCGAGAGTCCCAAGGGACTCGGACCCAAGAAAGACTGCGCTGGCAAGGGCCAGCAGCATATACAAAAGAGAGACCCGTCCTCTCGTTAGAGAGGACGCCCCACAGAAACAAGACAGTAACTGTCAAACAGTAATAATTAATATCTGGTTAAGAGCCCCAGATGGGGATCGACACCAAGGCTTACTGTCTGACTGACTGTCAGTCGCAATGTTACTTGGACTTGGTCCGACCATTCATCAAGAGACCGAGCAGGTTTCGTGTCCATCCTGGGTGTTATGTTGATATCGCTATGTCTGGGAACCGAATCCAGACCGTCTACGCAGTAGTCGTTATGTAGCCCTTTGAAGTTGTTGATGTGTGACGGTGCAGATGTAGGTCTGGAGGGTTTTGCGTTCCCATGCTAGATATCACCGAACCGCGTGGAAATGATACCCTCACACGGCGTTAGCCCACAGGTGTGTTCATGGCTGGAATCTTAGCAAGTAATTTGTATGACCTCCTTTGGTTTGTTCACCTCTGACTGCATTAAGAACACTGAAACAAATATAATCAGCCATTATAGCAATGCGGGAGATGAAGAGAGACTTCCCACAAACAGGGATAGCAAGAATACGTGACAGCGAGTTGGATCAAACAACGGGTAGAGCCGTGTCATAGCTCAGGCGGTTATTCGCCGGCGGCCCGGGTTCGATCCCAGTTCAAGTCATGGGATTTGTGGTGGACAAAGTGACACTTGGGCATGTTTCCTCCAAGTACTTCGGTTTCCCTAACCAATTCTCATTCCACCAAGTGCACTATACTCATCTAACATCCGGAGTTGATACAATAGGCCAGTTAGGAGTCGACATACCAAGCGGACTCAGTCTCGCCTCACCCCATGTACAAAAGAAAAAACTAAGCAGTAGGAATCTGGTTGGATTCCCACAGACTGTCGTGACAGAAATCTTCGGGCTTTACTCTGTCCCTCCAGGCAAATTCCGGGATTAGTCCGTAGCACACTCACTCTACCTACTGAGCTATCCCGACCCCTGATAGTTTAGCATACAATGCAGTGTTCCCTAATCAGGTCTAAGATTAAGAACCTGATGGCTTATGTAGTAAAACGTTACTGTAGTGTTATTGTTTGCTGTTTAAAGAGGACGGAGAAACATAACCACCCCGATTATGCTACACATATTTTATTGCATTATACATATGGCATTGCTGTTACAGTGCATGGTACTGAGCTGTATCATTACGAGATGCACTCCTAATGGTGAAAAAATGGATTCGAAACAAGTCGCGCAGGTAATTATATGAAAATTCTTAAGGTCTATTTATGTTAAGTTGCATTTAGCAAGAAGAAGAATCTTTTTACCAGCAAATCGGACTTAAATTTGAGGAAGAAACTAGTGAAATGCTACATTTGGAGCATAGCTCTGTATGGGGCTGAAACATGGACACTTAGGGCAGTAGATCAGAAACATTTGGAAAGTTTCGAAATGAGAAGGATGGAGAAGATCAGTTGGACCGATTATGTGAGAAATGAAGAAGTGTTATTTAGAGTCAGTGAGCAGAGGAATATCCTACACGAAATAAGAAAACGGAAGGCTAATTGGATTGGTCATGTTTTACGCAGAAACTGCCTTCTAAAAGAAGTTATTGAAGGAAAGATAGAGGGGCGGATAGAAGTGACAAGAAGACGTAAGAAGATGCTGGATGACCTTGGGGACAGAAGAGGATACTTTCATTTGAAGGAGAAAGCTCTAGATCGCATTAAGTGGAGGAATTGTTTTGGAAGAGACTGTGGACCTGTCGTCTTGACAGATTACTGATGAATGATGCATTAGGCAGTTGATACTGAAGGCTTTCGTCCTGGTATACAATGGTAATGATATCAAATTTAAGTCAGTACCGTGTCCACACGAGCATGAGCCAAATGAATCCAGCCCGCACCCTTCCACTATATTACTTTTAGATTTATTTTAATATTATCCGTGGATCTACGTCTAGGATTTCCAAATGGTTTCTTCCCTTCAGGTTTTGCGATTATAATGTTGTGTCCCTGCCTGCTACATGCCCCCTTTCCATCTCAGTGTTCTTAGTTTGATCGTCTCAATAATGAAGCGCACAAGCAGTAGCATAGTTGGATGAGGCACTGTGATATGAGCCGGATAGTCGCGGCTTCGAGTCCCGATGAGGTAGATATTTTTAAATTCACCTAATCCTTCCAGCCGCACTGTGGCCCTGAGGTCGACTCAGCCTCTAACAGAAATGAATACGAGGGATCATCCTGGGGGTGGGGGTGAAGAGAGGCCGGCGCGTAAGGCTGACAACCTTACCGCCATCTGTGAACCGATTGTCTAGAGAAAATGTGGGAGCCTCGACGTCTCGCAACCCTATGGAACGCCATGGCCTGTTACAGGGATAGCTTTACCTTTACTGTGAAGCAAGTACCTTCATGTTTCCCCATAAACCTGGAGTAATAGGTATCATCAAGAAGGAATTACCACTGCTTGTAGGGGTATCACGGCACAAAGAGTTCCAGTCATTCTTTCGGACGGACAGAAACGTTTGCTCTGGCGTGAATGATTGAAATGTTAAGCAACAAATGTGTCGAAACTGCAAGGTGGACTACATCGTATGGTTCCTGACTTTTCTTTATTGCTAGTGGGGTGGGACTAAGTCCCTTGTACTGCGGCCACTTCTGGCCTATTGTACCCGGGCCGCCGCGGTGGGAAGCCAGCGACTAACCGCTTGAGCTATGGCGCGGCCCCGGTTCCAGACTTACGGGTACTTGGATTATGACCGGTTGTTCAGTCGAATGTAGATGGTCTGTGGTACCTCTATATGTTTGGCCCCGCATAAGTGGAATCAAAGTAATGTCTTGTCCCGATTTAGGGATGTTCCTATAGACGGGGTTTGCATTGGTGAATGGATTCATTGATATCTTATACACACCACTCCGAACTACAAGTAATTACAGCGCTATCGCTAATCTCCACACTTTACAAATCATCACAGCGCCTGGTAAGCCTTTTCCAGCCCGCTGTGTCTTCACCAGCTGTTCCCTGACAGCGGCTTCTAACAGTGGAGATTCTTCAGCTTCCCGCTCTCAGGTCATCTTTTAACAGCTGTCAGGGCAAAATGCTTTCCAACTGTCAACTCAACTCCAGCGCTATTTGTTCTCAGCCTCCCTTCCAGCACTCAGCTGAATTTCCAACCCTCATCTGATTAGATTGTTCCATTTGTCTTCTTTATAACTTCTCGGCGCGGATCACATTGAGAACGCCGTTCTTCTGTTGTTGCTTGCGTGTTCATTTCCTCGGAAACGTGTTTTTTATTCGCCTGTTGCATAGCAACGGTTGTACTAGTATGTTTCGAGGTCTCTGCCCAGCAACGGGTGTATACTCCACAGAGTAATAATATCAGTAGTAGTAATAGTAGTAAGTGTGATAAAAATAATCATAAAAGCAACAAATAAGCTAAGGATCAACCAATCCGATTCGTGGTTCATAATGAGTTTACTTCTTTTTTATTCATATTGATGCAATATGGTAAAATAGCAGAAGAACTAAGCGGTACGATATTCTCGAAGTGAAGATAAAGGCCTACATTTACAACAAAAATTTATTCAACCCTGGTTATGAACACGTACGGAAAATAACGGCAAGTAACTAGGAAATTCGTGTAGATGCGGGCCGTCTGAGCTAGGGCAGAATGTGTTACGCATTATAATAAACCGTCATTGCTGTGTGTTTTCACTTGACAGCAAATAATACCAGTACCCTTGCTTCATTAGTATATTGTGTTGAATATGTTGAGCCAGTTATCAGGTTTGGCGTTTATTATAACACAGTTTCCATGGCTGGAACGTAAAGTTGGCCGCTTACGAGGTTAAGGATGTGTACAGCTGTACTTCATTCGTTCTTTCATCGGTGGCTCTACAGTCCTTACTTGGGTCTTTGCCTCCTTTTCAGTTTCGTAATCCTATACACAGTCAGTAGGACTCCTTGGACGGGGGATCGGCGCGTCGCAAGGCCGCTACCTGCACACAGAACATCACAAACACAATAAACGCACACAGATATCCATGCCTCGTTTGAGATTCGAACAGATGACCCCAGTGTATGAGAAGGTGGAGTCGGTTTCTGCCTTAGAGAGCTCGGCCACTGTGATCGGCTTTCTAGTGCTTTAGTTCTTACTTAAGCAGAAGACAATATCCTCGGCGTAATACGTAATTAAGTAAAGGTATAGGTTTATAGGTCCAGTACTTATTAATGCGGCCGATCACAGTGGCCGCGCGGTCTAAGGCATGAACTGCCTTTTCAGTTATTATCCTCATGAGGCTGAGTGAACCCCGTTCCAGACACAATACTACTCAGAAAATCTTGTAGCTCCGAGAATCGAACCCGAGACCTCTGGATCTGTAGCCAGGAACTCTGACCACCAGACCACAGAGGTTGTTGGCACTAATTTCTCCGAAGCTGGCGGTTGCTCGGTGTAGTTCGCTTGCGGACTAAAACCAAGGAGTTTGTTTTGTTTTTTATACGTCGTCAATGCGTCTTCATTGCGTGGTACTTAATGAAACCCAGAAATACGTTTTCATTTTGTGATATATTTGGCCCTTTTAAATAAAAACTTCTGATTAACACAGTAAACCTCCCATTACGTGGCTGCAAAATTCGCAAACTCGCTATATATTTAATGTGTACCTATTCTACATTAACGGCCCCTGGGCTTGTAAAGCGTGTTTGCCTCCTTGATAGGGTGGCGTGCTACACAACCTCCAAGGCAAAGCTGCATCCCTATTTCACACTCAAAGACCCAGACCTAATTTTCCCAACGACCCTTGTGGCTTTTCGATTTTATCGTTTACATATCTGGCTTATTTTTCGTTGTGTATCCTTAATTGCAAGTAAGTTATAGCAAGTTCCTACAAATGTTTCTACTCAGAAAAGGCGAAGAATGTGGTGTACTTAAAAGAGAACTTGGAAGTGTTAGTCGACAGACTGGCTACAGGTGAGCGTGCTTCCGCAATTGACCGCCATTTTGGAGCGGATAAATCCGTAATGAGGTCACCCTCTCTCTCAGCCAGCCGCAGCTCGCACCAGTGGTTCTGTTTGGAAGATTATGATTGACTTCGTCGTCATATTGTTATTATAATATTTTAATAATTACTAACGTTAATGTGTAATATACAGTTTTCTGTACTTCTTTTGGCTTATTTTGGACTTCACCCATCGTCTGGTATGTAAAAGACAAAAAACCACGACGTTTCGGAGACTGGATCTCTCTCCGTCTTCAGGTGGATACAGAAGGATAAACCTACTCAGTTGGGCTCTTTAGAAAGAGCTAGTCACTGAACCAGCGATTGAGACTAGCTCTTTCTAACGGGCCCAACTGAGTAGGTTTATCCTTCCATATCCACCTGAAGACGGAGACAGATCTAGTCTCCGAAACGTCGTGGTTTTTTGTCTTTTTGTCTTTTACATACCAGACGATGGGTGAAGTTCAAAATAAGCCAAAAGAAGTACAGTATACACCATCGTCAGAATCCTTTCAAGTCTATACAGTTTCATGTTATCTATTGCTTTTTGTCTATGTTCTCATATAGCCTGTTTACTTTTCTACCCACCCCCCTTGTCATGCTCTAAACCGAACCCCATTTTCCTCCATTAAATTGTGATCTCAACATCCGCGAATTCCACTACCCATGAGTTTACAGGAATGTAGCCTTCACGAATTTCTGTAGTTTTCTGTATTTAGAAATGCAGCATCTGCCTCAGGAAGCATGCCGCGTTTCCCTTATGAAGACCAAATAGTTAATGCTTGTATACTCTGTAAAAGGTATGGAGTATGTAACTACATTCTGTGAGCAAAATACAGAGTTTTTTTAAGTGTTATAGCTCGTGGTACAAGTAGTTTCCATGGTGGTGTAATGTTTATAATTTTATAATAATAATTAAGGCATTGTGCATAAAACTTCACTTTTGTTGGTTATTATGATCACCTCTTATTCTGAAATATGACATTTTCGTATTGTATTGGAATACAATTAGAGTCTTAGTTAGAGCCAATGTGCTAGACCTATCAAATGAAGCAGACCGAATTTGGGACAAAATTCCAGCAGCCACGTATCATTATGAAATGGCATACTTCCATCAAGGTCCCCAAGATAATCGATGCTTATGCTAAACATTTTAGCATGATGTAAATTTTGATGGGCCTTCAGGAAGTTACTTCTACAAGGTGTAGTCCTACATACTGAAATAGTCACAGTTATTGAATCCTCAGTATGGATAGCACAGTGTCATTCTGCGACCTCTAAAACGATTTTGGCGCGTTCGCAACGAAATGTAAAAATTCACCTATTCGTTTTAGTCATGTCTCTCTACCTGTCCATCTATCTGCATGTAACGACTCGAGAACTGCTGAATGGATTTTAAACTCGTCTGCTCTCGCGCTCATATCCTGGCAGGCTGGCGTTGCTATCTCTTCTCTATCGTGTTCTACTGCCCTCTCAAGAGACTCCCTCAATTATTATTTCATGAAGTCAAAGTCACATTGCCACTGACGGTCAGTCAGTCAGTCAGTCAGTCAGTCAGTCAGTCTTGGTGCTCATGACCAGATGTTTATTGCTGTTTGACAGTTACGGTCTTGTTTTTGTGGGGCGCCCTCTCTGACGAGAGGACGGGATGTAAAGGATTATATGCTGCTGGCCCTTGCCAGCGCAGTCCTCCGGTCCGAGTCCCTTGGGAGTCGCCACCAAATTTTACTATTCCAGATTTGAGACTTCCCTTTTCATGGCCTCCTACGACTTGCAGGGTCACAGTGGAGGTATTCGACCCCACCTCCACACGGGTTACTGACTTAACCAACTCAAAGTCAAAGTCACGTTGCAATTGACGGTCAGTCAGTCATTCAGTCTTGGCGTCGAGCCCAATCTAGGGCTTATAACCAGATATTTATTGCTGTTTGAAAGTTACGGTCTTGTTATTGTGGGGCGCCCTCTCTGGCGAGAGGACTGGTCTATCTTTTGTCAGAATCATTGTCTGCAGTAGTAAGTCATTTGTCATAATGTAAAGGATATTTACATTTTACATGTTAAACATGTTAATAAATGTATATAAAATATATACAGAGCCTCTGTTAGTCCAGGCTCAGTACAGCAGACTATGCCCCATTTCTAGTAGCTTCCGCTACAACGGCAGTCTAGTCACTTCAACAGTCGTTATTTCATCTGGCCTAGGATCCTCGTTATATAATCTCGGGGCGGACCCAACAGAAAACACCGTTTCCTTCATTATAGCCTAACAATGCTTCGATTGTTGCTTACGTATTCGTTACCGCAAGAGCCTGTTTACCGAATCGTTGCCTAGCAATGAGCGTCTGCTCTGGCTCCATTATACCGGCGTTCAGGCGTCGTGTTACATTATACACAGCACATTGATTCGACGATAGTAAATAATTAACGGAAAAGAATGTGGAAGGAAGTAATCATGGACTGTTTGAAGGAAATATTCCGGTATTTGCCCTGAGAGAGTTAGGAGAACCACGAAACAACTCACTATATTCGGTGTGCCAGCAGAGACTCTAATCTGGCATCTTCCGGACCGAAGTTAGAGCTCGAGCCAACTTGCACTGTGTGTTTCATACATACGTTTGAATTTCGGTTCCAGCTTCATTTAGAGAAGTTGTACTCTGCCGATGCGGACGAAACTTAAACAAGTGCGACAACCCCAGACCCACCGCAATAAAACTTTATCGAAATCTGTTCCATAGCTCCGCAGATGAAGCATGTGGTTTCACAGACACGAATTCACAATTATGTGCTGCTGCTTTCATGCAATCTGTGCAACGCCTCCGCAGGAGCCTAAAACAACAGTGATAAGATTGCCAATCACAGTGGCCGCGCGGTCTACGGCATTGCCTTCGCACGCTCGAACACTGGAGTCGTGGGTTCGAATCCCACTTGAATGAATGTATCTGTGCTTTTATTCTGTGTATAAGTAGAGGCCTGGCGACGGGCTGATCCCCTGTCCAAGGACTCCTACCATGTATAGATTAAGAAACTGAGAAGCGGCCAAGGCCCAACAGAGGGCTGTAGAGCCAAAGATAAGACAAATTAGAATAAATTTACGGATTAACCTGTTACCCATCAAGAAATATCCTTGGGAAAATAATACTCAATTTGAACCAAATGTTATCCTGAAAGAGGATTGGCCGTGAATGGCCAGCTTTTATGTCATTAGTATGCGAATTTATCGTAACTGATTTTCAGTCTCCCTCCTGAGAAGAAATCTTACTGGCCTACGGCGAGTAGTGTGTACAGTTTTAGGTATCTGCTGGAAATCATTGCCACAGGAAAAAAAAAAAGGGCCAACTTTGAATGATCCCTTATATCATTGTTACTGTCAGTTCATATTTTGTTAAAGAAATCCGTCGTCGCTTTAGTCAGAACAGGGGAGGCGCGCGAAGTGTGAATAATCAATGGGGGATAAAAGTGTAACGCGTAGGAAGGCCCGACAGCAGAGCCACCTGGCGGGTAGCGTACAATGCCTTACTGGATGGCATACCTGCTTACCATTAGTGCGCTGTCTTCAGTGGACTACAGTGGGCGTTGGAGATACTGTACATGTTTGCTCTCACAGTTATATTATATATTTCCAAAATCTGATATTTTTGTGATCAGAAAATAATTTAGTGTCACTTTTTGTGCGCAGTGAATTTACCGAAATTAACGTTATAAAAACTTGTAATATATGATGTCATTAAAAATTCTTAACAGAAATGTGTACTGTAACAGTGTGGTGCTTGAAGTAAAATCGAAGCGTGTTGTTCTCCTAAAAATCGTGGTGAATGACAGTTTTGTTTAGTTCATCGATTGGAGTTTCCTTTTCTTATTTCTGCTTACGTTTACTTGATTATTGATTGAATCGATTGACCAGTCATGTAACTGTCTCCTCATAAATGTCTTACGAGCTGCTGTAAAGTTAACCCTGCATAATTTTTTTTTCAGTAATGCCCTCTTTTGTGAGTTGTATTTGTGACGTGCAGTCAAATATTATGTGACAGTTATTGAAAATACCACATAAACCAAACAAGAAGAAGAAAACCTCCAATGTTTCTGAAACTCTGTTGCTGTTTGGGTGGACAAGGGGATGACGACGACGACGACAACAACAACAACAACAATAATAATAATAATAACAATAACAACAACAACAATAAACGTCATCCTGCGACGTCAGAAACTGGCTGCCCCATGTGTTGCTGTTGTCCTTGTCTGTTCCGGTGTCGACACAAGACATCAGCACACCCTCAGGTTCCTAAAGACGAGGAAGAGACTCCCAGCGATGGCGTGGGAACTGGAGGCTCTACTCCTGTCATCTCTTTAGCGCCACCACTCAACAAGTACGTAATGAATCAAGGACAAATTCTAACTACTGTCACAGTTGGACAGTTGTGCCGCGCCAAGTCAGAACTGCTTTGAGGCTCAATATGGCCAACACTTTCCAGGCTACGAAAGAGATATGTGGTTCTGAGCCAGCCATTTTGTCTCTGTATACCTTTGATACGTGATATAGCCACTTAAGAGAACATGTTCTGCTACGACAGTTAATGGAATCAAAAATAGAATTTGTAAGCTATTTTAGGTTCTCACGGCGATGAATAATAAGGTTTATATTCTGCCTGGATACGACGCTAGAGGTACGGACGTTTCAGAAGAACTTGTCGCCTCCACCTTCATGATGTGGAGGCTCCAGGTACTCCAAAAGGTTTGTACTGTACCCGACCTTGGTGAGGTTGCTTTCTTGGTTCCAATCCAAGAATAAACACCCTATATCAGCTTTGAACGAAGTTACAGAAATATCAGAAGCCGACTCGGAAATTATTGGTTCTGTTTGTTAGAAGCGGGATGCAGACCACCAAGCACTTCGTTCTGGAATTACATCTGTTTTTCCCGCTTTGGGATTTATGACTTCTTTTCTATTCCGTATCTATTGTTTTACTGAAGAAGGCCGTGCACACAGAGCGAGGGTGCCACACCGAAATTGGAAAAACGTCCCTCTGCTCCACGCCACCCCTTGTTCTTCAAGATTTTTTTATTGCTAGTAGGGTGGGACTAAGTCCCTTGTACTGCGGCCACTTCTGGCCTATTGTACCAGCCCCAAATGATAGGTGAGGGTGATTGTGGAGCAATTGGTGGAATGAAGATTGGCAGGGGAAACCGAAGTACTCGGAGAAAACCTGCCCCAGCGCCACTTTGTCCACCACAAATCCCACTTGACCAAACCCGGGATCGAACCCGGGCCGCTGCGATAGGCAGCCAATCATTAGCTTCTATTTTCAGTCATATAATTGATTCAGCAGTACTCCTGTGTTATCTAAATACCGGAAGGCCAGGTTATCATTATAGTGTTCGGCTACAAAGTTGGTCTCCTACAACTGTCCACTGTTGGGCGCCGTAGAACCCTCATCTAGGCACGCCGTGTTTGCTGGCTTATGTTGATAGCGCTGCATGTTTAGTTGTTTAGTTGTTCTTCTCGAGGTGCGTACAAATACGATTTCTATTATTGTGAAATATAATGTTCATAAATTAAGTATAGAAAAAAAAAATATTCATATGCGATGTCGTAGTACTGGAGGAGGAAATGCCGTAGAAAGTTTCGTACCAAATATTCTGGCAGTACAGTGACGCGTAAAGCAACGATTTACATTGTCGTACAAAATCACATCCTATGGGATCAGTGATTGACTCAAAACTTATGTTCTGTTCGCTTTAGGTGGTTACGTGGAAGTTACGTAAGTCAGAAGGGAAAATCCCTATGCTGTTCATTAAGTGCCACTTTATGGTATGAAAGTTTGGGTATGGCATCCAATTAGTGCGCTGAGTAAAGTGCCTTTTCTTTTCATGTAACAAATTCCGAACGTTATATGAGATTGGTTCTATTACCCTTCTTCAATTGAATATGAAAAATCAGGCGGAAATTTTATGCACGGTAATGCAGTGGCAGATACTGCAAAAAAAAATTCTGTCGTTGCATCAATAAAGAAGTCTTCTGTGAATGAGTCATAAGTCTGGAATTGTGGGCAACCAATTTAAATCCTTGCGATTTGTGTGTGGCACGCTGTAAGAAAAGTTCTGTCTGAAGATTCCGCTCTCGTTGGAAGAACTTCAAGGAAATATTAGCCATGAAATTTCCGTTACTGCCGTGCAGCTGCTTCGACATGTGTCTAGAAACACGTTCTCAGCTGAGAGGCATGCTTGGAATCAAAAGGTTGACACTTGAGGTTCGCGGTGTATGCCCTGGTAAACCGAATGCTATAGTGTAAATGTCCAGGTAGATGGTAGATTAAGGGTTAGGTTAGGTTAGCGAACACATTGCCGTGGGCCGCAAGATTTATTTCTTCTAGGAAAATTAAATATATGTAAATCACCATTTTTCATTGTTTTTTATGATAACTGCTCTGTTAGACCACATGCTGTAGTGTAAAAGTTAAGGTAGACCGCACGCTGAAGTAGCACCGAATGTTATATTCTCATAGCGGTTATTATTAAGATCCCTATTGTCTGTGATACAGTGCCGTGTAGTCCGTTGAAAGTCAACGTACGTTTCAGAAGAACATGTCGACTCCATTTCAGGGTCGAAGAATAATCCAAACAAGGATCTAGCGTGCAGCAGGTCTGGTTTCTTGCTTCGCTTATTCTTCGACCCTCAAGATGGAGGCCAAGTGTTCCTCCGCAACGTCGGTTGACCTTCAACGTACTCGGTATTGTATCCCAGGAAATAGAACTCCTACTGATGATGATGATGATGATGATGATGTTACGACTTCAGATGAACACAAGACAGGATGGAGTATTATAGAAAAGGTGGACGTGTTATTGTTTGAGGTAATTTGCTTGGTGCATCTTGCACACTGAACCCAACATAAGCACACAGTGAACATATTTAGCATATGCTCGTCAAGAATTATGATTTCTTCAATATTTCATTTAACTACGCCATTATAGGAAGAAGTTTATAATATGCTGACACACACTACCAAAACATTTCTCACAACAGCATCCGGTATAAACATGAATTGAGTTTATCTAACCTGATTGGTTACTGAATTCGGATCTGTTTGAGAAACAAAAATATGTCTACTAATGGTAGGAACTTACGCAAGCATAACTACAGACAACAGCTGGTGACATAATGTAACTACGCCTAAGCATCTTCTGAGGAAAAGACGCATATGTAACTTGTGACCATGTCATCTTTATGTTGTGTGTGACGACGCTGTCAGTATCTAAAACTGCATAGCGTCGGCTGGCATGATGAATGATGAATTTTAAGGAAGTGGTTGTTGTCTATCCCAGCATTTGAGTGAAGGAGCTGAAGAAAGTCACAGAAATATTAGTCGAGAATCGAACTACGTAAGATTTGAGGTTTTCACTGCGGTGACTGAAGAAATCTGCCTTCTGGTATGTGGCGCCGTGTAGAAATTGTGTTAACCGACGTTTCAGAGGAACGTATCGCCTCCATCTTCAGAGTAGAAGACAAGAAGAAATCCGCGAGCGAACCAGCTTGAATAGGTGCAACAGACTGAGTCGAGTCGAGTAAACTGATTCGAAATGATCACCTTCCTAATAAAAGTCTATAACTTTACCGATACGCGGTGTCGCCACGTTCTGAAGCCATATCAGAACGACGAAAGTATAATATAATGGGGTATGGCCATTGGGGAGATCAAGGCGTTTGTGCTGGAATTTAATCTCTTAAGAAATGAAGTATGTGTAGGCTGTGCCATAGCTTAGGCTGCTAGTCATCGGCTTCTCGCCACCGAGGCCAGGTTTCAGTCCCGGGATAGTCCACGTATGATTTATGGCGGACATAATGTCACTAAAGCAAGTTTTCTCCAGTCACTTCAGTTTACCCCTGTCACGTTTCATTCCACCAATGCCTCATATATCTGTTGAACGGGACTGGTGGGACAGACCCGTTTGAGTTCACAGTACCTGTATCACCCCGTTCGTAAAAGTGGTAATATTAGGTAAATCGAAATGGTATTAGGGTCAGTGACTGAATTCTATACTGACAAACATTAACGTCCGCAGTGAAGAAAATTTATTCGGAGTTTTAACTTGCTTCTTAAGATTTTGACATTTCATTAACCTTGAATTGAAATACTTTCTGAGAATAGTCCATTTTCATAGACGTAAACCTATTTCACCACCCTGCCAAGCAAGAAACTAGTGTGAAGCAGTTAACAAGTATAGCGTTTGCTTAGCTTCGACCCTGAAGATGGAGGCGGCATTTTTCTCCTAAATATGCGCTGACTTTCAAGGGACTACACAGCGTTATATCCTAAAATGTATACTTCTTCATGACGACCTAAAAATCATGAATTTGCGCATGGTCAGCTATCGTTAAATCGACCATCTCTGTCATATTTTTCCATCTTTTTGGATTTCATAATGTGGTACTGCAGGTGTTTTAATTTTCTCTGTTGGTCGCACTGAAATGTGACTGCTCTGTACAAATGGAAAACTCTTCACTCACTCGTTCCTTGATTATAGAGAACCTGCTAAATATTCTTTCTCCACTTTCTTTGCCTGCGATAATAAACGCTGGTATTTAATTTAGGACTACAACTCTGCATTTTGTACTTTTAATTCTTGACAAAGAACCTAGTTACTATAGGATTCTGACGATGGTGTATAACACACTGATATATTGGGTTTTTGGACTTTATCCATCGTCCTGGTTTTTAAGATAACTAATAAAAACACGACGTTTCGGAAACTGGATCTGTTTCCGTCCTCAGGTGAAGCAAAACACCTATTCTGTTGTTCCAGTTTCCGAAACGTCGTGTTTTTATTAGTTATCTTAAAAACCAGGACGATGGATAAAGTCCAAAAACCCAATATATCAAGAAGGAACCTGTTTTTCATTCCCTTCAAATCCATTGATTTAACATTAAATATTGGTAGTCTGCCCAGGAGATGCAGGAAAAGAAAGAAATTAAATGTTTCAGCAAGCTTCATGGTGATAAGAGTAAAACAACGTTGTAAGTCACGTCATGACAGTAGAAAATTCTTACGCTTGAATGGCATCACAGGTGGATAACATAGATTTTATTGTGTTTGAAGTTCATATTTATTAAAAGAATTCATTTTCGGTTGCAGGTCATCCGGCATCAAGGATGCAGCAGGTGATACTTGCACCATTCCCCAGAAACCTATGTTGGCCAGGCAGGGAGGCCGCCATGATATGTCTTCAGGTAGAACAAAAACTTCCGTTTTAAATGTTTGACACTTTCACTTAGGCTGTAGTTATTTATTTTGTTTCAGAGTTAATTAGTGCGTCTCTGAAACTGACGTCCGTGTTTTTCTTGCCACAATGTTTAATATGCACGTAGAATTGATATATATGACCAAGCAGCCACCAACTGCAAATACGAGTCTCCAGTTTTTAAACCGTTATTAACTTCTTCGGTTCTCCAATGTTACAGCAATTGGCTCAAAGGAGTTGTACGGTACATGCATGTTTTGCATATAGTGTACCGTCTGTTGGGAGCCGGGATAACGCGGTCGGTATAGCGACTGGCTGGACGACCGAGGACTCAAACTTCTAGAATTTTCTCTTCTCCATTCGTCGAGACATGTTCTGAGGCCCATCCAGCCTCCTATCCAATGGATTCTTGGGGCTTTTTTCCCTGTGGTAAAACGGCCGGTGCATAAAGCTTACCACTCACGTCCAACTAATGCCGAGGTCAGGGCCGCGCCATAGCTCAAGCGGTTAGTAGCTGGCTTCCCATCGCGGCGGCCCGGGTTCGATCCCGGGTCTTATTAAGTGGGATTTGTGGTGGACAAAGTGGCGCTGGGTACTTCGGTTTCCCCTGCCAATTTTCATTCCACCAGTTGCTCCACAATCACCGTCACCTATCATCTGGGGCTGGTACAATAGGCCAGAAGTGGCCGCAGTACAAGGGACTTAGTCCCACCCCCACTGGCAATAAAAAAATGCCGAGGTCAAGAAAACATGGATTTACACATCCACTCCCCGTACGTCTTCTTGGCGTAGTGCTCAATTAGTTAAGCACAGGGACAACTTCACCTTACGTCTGCCTTACCTTCTGTTATCAAATCTGGCACCATTTTTAAGATCGATTCAAAGTGTCATGGCCAGAAAGAATGAGAACAGTATATATAAATATGAACTCGAAAATGCTTCGGCAATGAAGTAGAGCTATTCGAATTTGTTCCCGGAAACAGTAGGACCTTAGAACTTCGAATAAAATATGTATGCAGTAAAATAATAGCCCTAGGATTAAATATTTGCAAGACAAGCAACAAAAGAATCAACTTTAACAAATTACGCAACAGGTGACTACAGATGTAGTCTTGCAAGACAAAGGAGTCTTTAAACCAGTCCAGTGAGAGGAGATAACATATGCTGGTAGGGTTACAAGAGGTTTTCAGATTGTTGAATTTACACTGCCACACAGGCTTAAGCCCGACGGTACGTGAAACTATGGTCGTGCTGCAAAATGCGGACCGATATACGCCCTTCAGCCGTTCTTGTGCATTGTCCGCCTCTGAGGCGTACACCACACTTCTTAGACGTCCTTAAGGAAAATGATTAGGGGCATTCAGATCATGTGAATGACTCGGCCAGGACACTGATGCCCGCTTTCCTATCCATCGCCCGGTGCAGGTAGTCTGTCCCTGGCGGTGTGACTAAAATGGGCTGGAACACCTTTATACTGCGCATTTCGTCGAACATCCAGCGGGAAAGTTTACAGCTCTGACAAAGTGTGCTTCGTGTGTGTATTATCGATACTGAAAGCGCCGTTAAACAATACACGATAAAAATAAAGGAATGGAACCTGTCTTCTTATATACCAGCCCAAATGTTGATTAAAAACTGCTGTTGATGTCTTGGTTCGCATGAACTGTGTGGGTTTACCATGCTACAGTTGCGCAGATTGTGTGACACATGGGCTCATGCTAGGCAGCGCCTACAACACACACGCGCCCAACAATACAGGAGCGGCGTTTTCTGTGGTCTGCATACGGACCGTTGCAATGCAGCGCGCGCTACCCACGTTCTCGTGTACGCCGTGACGTCACACAGCAGTGGAGAGCATGTTTTTTTTTTGTGATGCGTGGTCTGTGCCGCGTCTGTATAAGAGAATCGATTTCCGAGACTAGCAGCTGTAGGAGTACAAGAAGTACAACAGAATACGAGAATAAGTTCAATTGTCGGTAGAAGATAGCCACGGGAAGTTAGTACGAGTAGTTGAAGAATTAGAAGTCAGAGTGTGAAGACTTAGTGCGTGATTAGAAGATTTAGTCACAATGAGACTGTTTTAATTCCGTTATCAGGGTACGACTAGTGAAGACTGAAAATTTAGTAGTTGAAGACGAATTAGAAGTCAGTGTGTGAAGACTTAATGTGTGATTAGAAGATTTAGTCACAATGAGACTGTTTTAATTCCGTTACCAGGATACGACTAGTGAAGACTTAGAATCCTAGTGCGTGTTTAACGGTGAACTGTAAATTATGTAAATCAGCGATAGCGCTGTACGAGATGGTATAGGAAAATTCCCGGACTGTTATTGTTGTAACTGCCTCGGTGAAAGTGGATGAGAGGGGAGGTCAAGGTCACATTTCAGAAAGACTATTGCAGCAATCTGCCACGTGACACCGCGCTGTGAACACGCATTGTTTAACACGAGTGCTTTTTCGACTTCGTGTTTCGTTTTGTCTGCGATGGATGGCAAAATCGAGCAACGGGTCTGCATCAAGTTTTGCGTGAAGCTCGGCAGATCCGCTGCCGAAAGCCTTGAAATGCTTCGTAATGCTTTTGGAGAACATTCTTTAAGCCGGACAGTAGCTTTTGAATGACATTCACGTTTCAAGGCCGGTCGAGTGTCAGTTGAAGATGAACGTTCAGGACTACCAAGCACCAGCAAAACCACAGAAAATGTTGAAAAAATTCGAGAACTCATCCACGACGAACGTCGCTGAAGAATCCACGAGCTCGCAGACACCGTTGGGATCAGTTAGGAGTCCTTAACAGAAAATTTGTACATGCGCCGCATTGCCGCCAAGTTTGTTCCCCGACTCCTGACAAATGATCAATAGCAGTGGCGCTTAAACGCATGTCTTGGACTACGAGAGAAGACGAACGAGGGCCCAGTTGTTATCTCTAAGATCATAACGAGTGACGAAAGTTGGATTTACGGTTATGATTCGGAAACAAAGCAACAATCGTCGCAGGGGAAGAGCCCACAATCACCAAGATCAAAAAAGGCGCAGCAGATCTGGAGTTCAACAAAGAGCATGCTCATTGTTTATTCGACATGAAGGGGATTGTTCACCGTGAATTTGTTCCTCCTAACACTACGGTCAACTCTGACTTTTGCTATGACATTCTGGGACGCTTGAGAGAAAAGATGCGACGAAAAAGACTGAAACTTTGGCACAACCGCAACTGGTCTCTTCAGACAACGCTCCTGCCTATAACTCCCTGAAAACCACAGAGTTTGTGACTAACAAAAACGTAGTTATCACTCCTCACCCTCCCTACTCGCCAGACCTAGCCCCCTGTGATTTCCCTTGTTTCCCAGATTGAAAATGAAATTGAAGAGACGACATTTTGAAACAGTGTCTGACATCGGAAGGGAACCGCAAGTGGTACTCGTCAGCATTGAAGAAAATGACTTCCGCGGTGCTTCTGAAGCGTTGAAAAACGATAGGATCGCTGTATACGTTCCCAAAGAGACTATTTTGAAGGAGATGGCAGTCAAATTGAGTAACTTAAGCCAGTATTTCTTTTTTTACCTAATCCGGGAACTTTCCGTTATCACCTCATGTTACTTGTAAGTACGAGTTGATTGTATAAGGTGTTAATAAATCTGCTCACCAATCCAACCCCTTCTGTAATCACTAATACACGTCTTTGTCAAGTGTATTGAATGGGCGAAGAGTTTGCAGCTATTATACAAGATATCGTTACCATGTTGTCAAAGGAACCACTTGGAAACATTTCTTGACGTGGACGAAAACCAACCAAACTTGGAGCTCGCACCCGTTGCAAATGGCAGAGATACAGTAACAGTTCATGAAGAACAAGCGCGTCCCATGTTCGGCAGCTTGTACACGACGTAATCATAAGCGGGTGGCTTCTGTTTTACGTCCTTTAGTAAAAATCTTTCGTGCACTTCTCTATCTTTCACGGTTTGTCCCCCTGATGCAACGGTCAGTGACATGGAAGGTGAGTGGGTGCGGAAGTCTGCGACGAGGATACCTCCTCACATATATCCTTACAGCTGTCCCCCTGATGCAACGGTCAGTGACATGGAAGGTGTGTGGGTACGGAAGTCTGAGACGAGGATACTTCCTCACATATATCCTTACAGCTGCCCCCCTGATGCAACGGTCAGTGACATGGAAGGTGAGTGGGTGAGGAAGTCTGCGACGAGGATACCTCCTCACATATATCCTTACAGCTGTCCCCCTGATGCAACGGTCAGTGACATGGAAGGTGAGTGGGTGCGGAAGTCTGCGACGAGGATACCTCCTCACATATATCCTTACAGCTGTCCCCCTGATGCAACGGTCAGTGACATGGAAGGTGAGTGGGTGCGGAAGTCTGTGACGAGGATACCTCCTCACATATATCCTTACAGCTGTTGCCACGGGCTTCGCTTAGAATGACGTGAATACTTTCAAATTCTTGGAAAAAGTAATCGTCCGTTTTAAACGCAGACTTAGCAATGTAACTACATCAATGGAAAAACAGTTCTTAACTGTTTGTGTACTTCACTGGAATTGAAGGCCTCGTGTCACATTCTAGTGTACATGGTCAACTCACTGTCACTGAACGCGCGACGACTGTGTGTTTCGACGTCGAATGGGAAATGCGGTAGTGTTGAAAGACAAGCAGTCATTCACATCTTCCACTCTCAACCCAGTTTCCTTAAAATGTGTTCCTGGAATAAAGTATTCTGAAATAAGGATTGTACTATCCCACAGCTTGCAGAGAGCTGAATAATGAGAAGCTCCATAACTTATACTCTTCTCCAAGTATAATTAGAATGATCGAGTCGAGGAGGATGAGATGGGCAGGGCATGTAGCACGAATTGGACGAAGAGGAATTCATATAGGATATTGGTGGAAAAGCCCGAAGGAAAGATACCATTAGGAACACCAAGACGTATGTTGGTGGATAATATTAAAATGGGTCTTAGAGAGATAGGATTGGGTGGTATGGACTAAATTGATCTGGCTTAGGATAGGGACCAGTGGAGGGCTCTTTTGAACACGGTAATGAACGGATTCCGCAAAGTGTCGGGAAGTTCTTGAAGAGCTGCACAACTGGCGGCTTCTTAAGAATGGCCCATTTCCATGAAGTTAGTTACTTAGTTACTATCCTACTGCTGCCGGGAACTCATGGGTCTCTAATTCATTAACGAAGAATTTGTGAACCAATGTTTATGTTAACTGTTTTCAGCGTTTTGAGACTATATCACTCACCCTCCAATTAACTGCGCTTATTTATACGTACGTAGCACCCTGCATAATTGTCAAATGTCCGTCTGTCTGTCGTTCCGCACTGGTCTTCCAAACGACGCATTGTAGGAAAACATTGACATTCCCGGAGAATGTTAATGTGCCTGTTACATTCACGAGTTAGAACCCAAGTTAGTTCCTTCCTTAGATATTTCCTCCTTGAGAAATGCGTTTCATAGATGACGACAGTGTTTGCGTAAGCGCGTTATGCTTTAGAGACTTTATGCGTGCTGTAGTTGTAGTGATTTAAAATGTGTAAAGCAGTGATATCGTTCTAGTTGTTTTTAGTTACTCTTTATAGGCGTTCATTAAATCAAATTATGAATGTAACCCCATTCCTAGTCACTAACACGTGACAGTAGTTTCTGATGTTGCAGTGTAGATGTTTCTGTAAATGTCTGTATATTCCATCTACTACGGGAACGATGGTTCTTCGTCGACCAGTAATTGCCGTAGACCTTCATGTCCTTAGATAATTACTGGATTATTTTCAACATACATCTGGTATTCATAGAGAAACAAACTCCGTGATTTTAGTCCGCAAGCGAACTATACCGACCGAGCACCGCTTGTCGGCGAAGTTTGGTGCCAACTTTTGCGGATAGCGGTGTCGCGTGGTGAGCGCAACGAATCCCCACGGCCGTTAATTTCGGTTTTCTAAACCGGAGCCGCCATTTCCTTGAAACAGCTCCTCAATTATCATCACGAGGCTGAGTGCACCCCGTTCCAGACACACTACTTGAAAAAAAAAATCTGGTAGCACCGGGAATCAAACCCGGGCCTCTCCATCTGTAACCAGAAACGCTGACCAATAGACCACAGAGGCGGTCATGGTACTTATACACCAGAAGGAAATTAAAACGTATTGCTTCCGAAAAGTTGGTATGATAACGTAGATAGGCAGAAGTCCGACGCCCTCATCTTCCTGTTTGACCCATTATGTGTATATCGGGTACTGGTGATGATCATTAGCAGCAAAGAAGAACAAAGTTAATCATATGCGAATTTGAACTGTTGGCGAATATAAAACAAGCTCAATTGCGATCGATTCTGAATTGTCAAGCTCTTACGAGCATGTCACGTGTGCTTGTTCTTCACTGTTTAAGGAACATGTTATTTCTGTGCGTTATTTACGAATAAAAGAGCCCGTTATGGGGAAGTTATGTTTGTCTCTGACAATTTGAGACTTCCTAAAGTCGGGCACTGGAATCGGACAATTCGAATTTTCGTTAGAAGTGTACAGTAATAACGGATAAATTACGTGAAAATCTACATAAGTTTCTCTGCTCATTTCGAGCGCGTACCTCACCAAATATCTATTGGTAAGAGAAATGTTTCAAACAAAAGTTATAGATAAGATCTAAAGTTTGTGATGACTGTACATCAGTACAAATATTATGTTTCTGGACATCGTCCTGTCTTTATATAAAAACACCGTCCTGTTTATTTTTCATAACACAACGTTTCGGAGACTGGATTCTCTCTCTGTCTTCAGGTAAAGCCTACTCTGCTGGGCTAGTCCCTATCTCCGGACACCTGTGCCACCACCAAGATGGGGTATACAAGTCAGACCACAAACCATCTGCGAGAACTAATAAAACATTAAATTATAACAAATTCTACACGTGACTCATTGCACCAGAGAACTATCACGATAGAACTCATCGCTGGAGAGAAGCAATATTCGAGAAGCAATCAACACAAGAAAAGCAAATTTTCCCACTCAATCTCCACTTGATGGAGTTGTAGTTATTTTACTTCTGCTTCCAGATGGGAGAGATGTCCAAGCTGGGTTGACTGATCAGATGGTCCAGCAGAGACATGAAGGCTGATTCCTTGTATTTCCTGTATGTGGATGTTGGGCTAATTTTGTAGAGACAAACTAAGTACATTTTTTAAATTCAGGTCATTTTTTTTCAATTTCTGCTTATTTAAAGATACCATATTTTGCAGGATTTGTGGTTCTCGTAGCGATGGTCATGAAGAGTTCTATCTTCTGCCATATAATGCTTTGTAGTCTGTTGAAAGTCAAGCAACATATCAGAGGAACATTTTACCTCGCTCTGTTTGCCACATTTTTAAGATGTTTTCTTGAAGCCTGAAGATGGAGGCAACATGTTCCTCCAAAATGTCGATTGACTTTCAATGTACTACACTGCGGTATATCCCAGAAGATAGAAGTCTTCAATAATTTTGTTACTTTCTCTTGCAATATGAGAACCATTCAAAAGATTCTGATGGAGTCTTATATTGAAAGGGCTAGTACAGATTTTCAGTGGTCATATGTCAGTCTGTTTGTGACTCGGTGTCGGCACATATACCTTTGGACATATACACATGACTTTAATTTGATATGGGAGACTTCCACTGAAAGTTGTCAGACTGTTCCAATTTTCAGACATATTGACCCACAGTAAAGTCCACTTTCCTTTTGGCCACAAGATGAATTTTACATGAGCCATTCCTTTAACAGGAACTCAAAAAGATACGTCCATAGTTTCAAATTTTTAAGTTCTCACACATTACATTATTTCATGTCTGGCTGAACAACCAGTTTCAAGAAAAAGCGATATTCTTATATGATTATGTGGAAGCCAACAAAAATACCAATTTCTCTCAAGGACCTGTTCTGTGTGTGCAAGATTTAACAATGTATCAGTTATTTAACAGCATTTAAAATGCTAAATATGACAGAAATTATTTCTAAAGAAGACACCTTAATACTTGGAAGGATTATTTATTGATTTTGTTGTTTAAGAATAGAAGTCAGAATAGCTCAGTTAGCATAGTGACTGGCTACAGTCTATACTGCTGGGGTTAGATTCCCAGCATGGATAAGTGATCTTTACCTGCACTGCATTCAGACCAGTCTGCGGAACACCCAGCCTCCCATTGAACGGGCACCAGGGGCTATTTCCCCGAGGGTAAAATTTAAAATTTAAAACATTACTGGAGTTATATAAAATGCAGTAGACCTATAGAATTTCTTCCATGGATGTTCCATGAATAAGAAAAAGATAATTTGAAACAAGGTTTGAACTTCAAAATATGTAATGAAGTTCGATGTTGTTCACATTCAATGATCTCAGTGTTTACACAACTGCATATAAAACTGACTGTTACATTTATTAACAGCTGGTATGTATTATGAAAATGGAAGCAAAATATCAAATGGATTGTTCACCCCACCTGCTGAGCCATTCTTGCCTGCTGTGGACCCTTCAACACCCAAGCTGTCCAGGGCAAAAAGGTCTCCACATCAGCAACAAGATGAGCTGGAATTCAAGAGTCTGGACGAAAATGACGAGGCTTGGAAAAATGATTCACTTGCCTATACAGTAAGTAACAATAGTTAAGTTTCTTACCTTGATATGTCTGTAACCTGCCTCTGCAGTAAAAAGAGCACTCTCTCCTGAAATGTGATACCCTAGAGTCTGATGGATTGTTACCAGTGACTTGGAGGAACCTTTGCCTCCATCTTGAGGGTAGAAGAGTTCTTCTTTTACTCTGAAGAGAGACGCAACACACTTCTGTAACACATTGGTGACCATCTGCCAGACTGTATGGTATCACATCCCAGAAGACAGCAATTTTTATATTCTACAGCCAAGAGAATTTCAAATCTCACAAGGTTCAGTAGCATTTAGTAATTTAAATAATTGATCAATTCTGTGTAGCATAGCCCTTTTTAGAAAAGGAGTCAAGAAATTTCTTTCCTTCTATGGAACTTGAAGGAAGAAAATGTATTGGTGGTGTACAAGTCCACCCATAACGAATATTTCAGTAGTCTCATTCACAGTGTGTGCTTGTGGTCTAAGGCAGTGTTTGTCAAGTGATGGTATACGTACATGAGAGAAGTCATAACTGAGAATTGAATTGAATTGAATTTATTTACATTCTATAAATCCTAANTGGGTGTTAAGTGAACATAACTGAAATGTCTGAATATTTGTTTTTAAGTTTCAACTGAGAAACAGTTTTGTAAATTGTTATCAGTGTAAAAGGTCTATGTGTAGAAGGAAATTAAATGTGCAACTGTTTTTGCATTTGAAAACTTTTGGTACTTTGAACACAAATTTTGTGTTCTTTGTTCTTTGTTTGTGGATGATACTTGTATATAGTTGACAGAGAAGCAAGAACATCATGTTCTTTGCAAATTGTAACATGGCCTAACTGCAGTGAAATCACGGTACAAGTGCTGGAACATGAAACTCAATGAAGGGAAAACTCAGGAGATCAATTTCTCTAGAATACTTAAAGTGTGTTGGTGTCATCTTCAATAGGAGGATGACATGGAGGCTCTGTATCGAAAGTACTGCATCCAAGGCTCTGGGCATGTACATAAAGACCTATTTGCTATTCAAATGTGAGCATTAAAACATTAATGCTAAACTAGGTCAATAATGGTTTTTGCCTGTCCCACCTAGGAGTGTGCAGTGGACACTCACCATTTGAAACTGCAGCTTCTGCAGAACCGATTTAACCACACTATTGACAACATTGATTGGTGCACATTGGTCCCCAAACTGCACGTGGCTCTCAGAATTCTTTATGTGTACAATTATATAACAAAACTGCAGGAAACAGGCAGAAAACATCCAAAATCATCAAAATCGAAATATACATAGTGTGACAAGGAGAAGCCTTGCCCTGGAAGTATAAGAAGCTTAAACTCAGTGCAATTTCAGAGTTGTAAAATAAGTTGAGGCATAATCCACTGCAGAACCATGCATTTACAGATGTCCTGTGTATATCTTAAGTAAATGTTTTTCACTGTAGTAAAGTGCAAAGCATGTATGGTCCCCATAAAGCACAAATGCCCTTACTTGGGTGCTCCGCAAGTGAAGAAAGAGTGAGAGCAGGTGCAAGCAGACTAATGTCGGAAATAACAAAAATTTGGTCATGAGTCCTGACTGGGCCTGAAACCAGGAGCAGCTGAAATTTGCTGTACTGGATTGGGCTGGGTTTCAGTATACTTACAGCATGCAGTGAAGTAATGTAATGAATATAAGGGGTGGCCATAAAAACCGGCCCCCGCACTGCGACCTTCAATGATCTATTGTGCTTCCCCTTGGATTAGCCCTTTATTAATCCTACACTCTTAATAAAGTGTAAGTCCCTGCTTATGGGGGCATCATAAAAGTGACTTGGTTCCATAGAGAACTGACCCAAGTGACGAAATCTTAAATGAGCTATGGCCTCACAATCACACAGGTTATGTGTGGCTGATTCGTTTTCTTGTAGGCACCTTTCACAAGTTGAGTTATCTGTCAGTCCCAACTTGAAAAGGATGCAATGAAGTAGGTTGATTATGCAGAAGAAGAAAGTGAAAACAGTATCTCTTCATGACATCTAGGAGCATTAAAATTCCAAATATGTAAAAAGTATATGAAACTGTGTGTAGTCTGATATGGATTTCATCTTTCAATTCTTGTTAGAATATAGAATCTTACACTGAAAATATCTCTGTCCCTTACAAGCATACGGATAATTCTGCTGTGTCAGCTATGGATACTTTTGAGGCTGAAGAACGTGCCATGAAGTTCCACCTCCTGAAGGTATGTGTAACTGTTTACATAGCATCAGTATACTGCAGAATTACGTGATTCATTGAATGTGCAGGAACCTAATTTGTTTGAAGGACCACAGTAATTGAAAACCTAAATACATATGTATATGGGCTAAGTTGACAAAATATGTCAACCAAGAGCTTGAAAAATATACAATATATGTATATTGTGACTTGTACAATATCTGCATAAACTTCTCTGCTTTTAAGAATTTGACTAATATAGTATCATAATTTCTTCAGTGTGCATCATAAAAAGTGTCATCCAATTTCCTGCTCTTGACTGCATCTATACTTATAATTTATAAGTTGCTGGCACAGGGATATAGGTTTAACACACAGAAAAGATTAATGTCCATGTATTAGTTGCATAACAGACTGAAAAGCTAATTCAGCTGCACTTGCTGTCTTGGCTGACAGTACATTAATCAAGTCAAACAAAAAATGTAAAATTAAAGCTTTAAATTAACTGAGTTAGGACCTGAACCATCTTATGGTACATCAGAGAGAGTTGAGTTGCCAGGTGGGCTGTTATTGACTGGCTGAAGCAGTACCACCGAGAATGTTGCAAATCCTTACCTAGACAAAATATGGAAAGCACTTCCTTTGGGGACCCTTCGTCAAGAGGGCTTGGGGACTACTTGAACCAAATAGGAACCAGTTAAAAATTTTACAGACTACTTACAGGATGAAGAAAGCAGTCTTCTGGGATTTGGCACCGTGTATATGTGGTGTTAACCGACGTTTCGGAGGAACTTATCGCGATACATTCCTCCGAAACGTCGGTTAACACCACATATACACGGTGCCAAATCCCAGAAGACTGCTTTCTTCATAGTCACCGCCGTGAAAGCCTCAAATCTTACATACTTACAGGATAATATGACCTGAAAAGACTTCTGCTGAAAATGGTATTAGTATTAAACTACTTGTTTAAGGTGCACTGACAAGCAGCCTCACAAATCCCATCTGCCTGTGAGGTTCTAGCTGAATTAAGATTTCATCAACTGAGACATAATTTCATGAAGTCACATGACTATCAGATGTCCTCATTAAGCAAATAATTGCTCTTCATTTGAACTGTGGAGCTGCTAGAGGATAATTTTACAAAGACTGTAGCATTAAAATTTAGGATTCTGTTACACTAACATAATAAGTATTAGAGATTTATCAGTCATTTCCTTCCAACACTCACTGTATGTCCCAGGCAGTGTGGTTTTAGCACACATCACTTGCATACATCAGGAAATACCCGTATATTACAGGGTGGGGCGCAGAAACTTCCTTATTTTGAAGGCAAATAGAAGAAAAATTATTGCTGATAGACAAAATTTATGTTTAGCTAATGAAAGAACATACTTTAAAGTTTTAAATCATGTAGTTTTAAACAAAATATCTTGAAGGTGGTGGCCACCATTCTCTATGCACTGATGCAACCGTTTTCTGAAGTTCTTAAGTTCTCTACCCACAAAACAATTGATTTCCAGTCAGGAACCGGACCTCTGGGCTTAATTCTGAAGTGAGTACGGAGCGCATGCTGCGCCGCCACATAGGAATGGTTGTTCGAAAAATAGGCTTCAACAGCAAACGCACGCTGCTCACTCGTCCACCTAATGTTTCCTACTGAGAGGTATTAGACAGAAACTTCCGCGACTGCTGCGTTCACCGAGCCTATCCCCACTTTTCTGTGATCTCCCCTCCCTTCACAATTTGTCTTCACAAAAAGGAAGTTTCTGTGCCCCACCCTGTAGCTTTGTTCATTTGATGAAAATTGAAGGTTAAAATCAAAGCTCCAGTCCATTAATTGCAGTCCAGTGCATAATTGGTACAATTCTCTATTTCTTTTGATCCTTGGTATACAAGTATTTGCACTGTAGGTTGTCTTTTGTTTGTTTGCTGTAATGTGTAATGGCATGTGTTTATATTTTTGGTATAGTTCTGGTATAGTATACATATTGTAATATGTAAGTGTTGCCAAGAAACGACTAAAGAATCACTGATATTTATAGACTGTAGAATATGGTGACTCAAAGCATGTCATTTAACATTCACCCCTTGAATGTAGTCTGATTTAATCTAATCTAGTGTAACTTAATTCTGATAATGGCTACATTCCTCTGTGTTCATTGCCTTCTATGTGTACATGAGGTGGACCACACAAATGTTTATTTAGTTTAAAATGGGAGAGGCTTAATGAGGTCTATGATAGAGTACTGCCATTTGCATGCAATCTAATTTCCCCTGGCTGGTGTCTCTAAATTTGGAATATAAATCAGTGAATTTACTTTCTTAGACAAATGCATCAGAAAATGAATAAAGCACGATTTCCAATGTGAAGTGAAACCCTAAAATCCAGCATCTTTTTTCTATATTAAAATGTTCATGTCAGTACTATTAAGGAGAATGAGGTTGGCAGTGCATATGACACATGAAAGAGGTGAGATATGCATGAAAATCACAAAGGCTACAAGGAAGACAACTCTTGGAAGTCCTAGGCATAGATGGGAGAATGTTATTAATATTTGTCTTAAAGAAATGGGGTGGGAGTATGTGGCCTGAATTCTTGATGGACTCCAGTGACAGGTTTTTATGAATATGGCAATATACATTTGGGTTTCATAAAATTCATGGAATTTCTTGAGTAGCTGAGTGACTGTTAGCTTCCCAAGAAGGGCTCTGTATCATGGTCACGGCGCTCTGAAGTTGTTTGACCAAGGTACTTTATGACCAGGCCTCCACCCACTGCAAAAGGCATATTGTGTGGCTACTCCAGCCTCGAAACCACTCCTCAACAACTCGCTAACTGCCTACTGGTACAAGCCGAGACCACCATCTGTAAGATATACATAGTAACGAACAGTACCCACAGCAACACACCAGGCTATCAGTGCATTTTCTGCAAGAGTCTATATAACAACACTACACTAAAATTCACTACAGCGTGTGGTCAAATAGTATGGATGCCTTGATATGCTATTGGTTGCACAGAAACGTCCTATTGAAGATCCATGATGGAAAGATTATACTCAGTGACCAGATTTATGGGCTGCCATGTGTTCCATCTGATTATCTCTTGGGTGCTTTTTTCTACATTTTAATTGATCTTACTCTTAATAAAATTGTTATCAGAAAGTATCTGTCCATCCATCCATTTTTAATATGTTTTAAGCTTTTGATATGTTCATGACACAGTTGCAATGTGGGTCACTAGTTCATATCTAGGGTAAGCAAGTAAACGAGAAAGCAAGAGACAAAATGTATTTCAAGACCAAAACTCACAGAGTGTCATGATGTTGCCCAAGTTAATACAAAGTCATGAAGCAAAAGTGGAATTTTACTGATTTGCTGTATCACGAGATTTATAAAGTATAAAATAAAATATTTATAAAAGGTTACCTACTATTTATTTTCTTTGACGTGTTTGCATTAAGGCTATGAAATTAATTCATAAAATTACTTCTCCTCTGCAGATAGTTTCCCCTTGTGCATGTGTCTTGCATTTAGATTCATTTTCCAGTCAGGTAAATAGTGTAGTGTAGTGTGCTTTAGTACAGTGTTGAAAAATGGCTAGTTTTATAAATTATTACAGCAGAAACAATGTTTTACCAATGTTTAATTCTCTCTCTTTTCTCAATTCTCAAAAATTTTCCAGATCCACATCATGATCTCATAGGACTTGAAAAGCAATTCTTGTACATGTCTACTAAAAACTGGGTGTTTACTGTTATCAGTAAACTAATTCAAGAATCTTGTTCTTTTACAATCTATCGAGAAAAGTTAATCGGAAGCAATCTTTATTTAATTTTAGGAACGAGAGCAGTTGGAATCCATTACAGTTTCGCCATCTGTACCCTCAGCACCAGTTATCAATGAAAGCACTACCACCACAAAGGTGATACAGCTTGACACCAAGAATCAGGGAAGTGTTCCATCACTCCACAACTTACAGCACAGCCCCCCCTTGCTGTCACATGCAGAGAATGCAGATAATGTGAACAATGATAATCAGGGCTCACAGCCAACATGCAACACTGGCTCTGTCATTGATCTGCATCTAGAAGTGGAGGACAGTTTGCAGAAGAGTATGTCAGTAGCCCCCCTCAAACAAATGCGGAATGTTAAGCGTCCAGTTGGTGCAAAGATTCCAGCAACAACTCCAAGAATAATGTAAGTACCTCAAGAAGTGAATATGTTTAAAGCATTTTAAACATTCATATTTTGCATTTAAAGTGAAGGACATAGATGAGAGTGTTTGAAAGAGAGATCTTGAGGAGAATATTTGAGCTCAACAGAGAGCAGATATAACCAGAGGATGATGGGACATGGAGGAGCTTCATAATTTGTGAATTCAACAGTTATCTGTCATCCAGGCTTCCAGAATTCTCATTCAACTGACATGTTTTGAAAGACAATTTGCCATTCACAGAAACTTGTTTCAAAAACAAATTTCCAGTATGCTTACTCACCCTTGGCAGTTCTCCCAGCTGCCACTAGTAGCACCACCTGTTATCATTGAGGTGTCATTGTAGTTGTAGTGATTCATGACTACAACAGAAGCCAGATATAATTGTGACTGCAGGACAGTGTATCCTAAATCATTCATACAGCAATCTGCTCTGTCACCCAAGAAAACACTCGCGCGAGAACTAAAGAAGAAAAGTGTGTTGACTTCAAACCAGAAAATGGAAATGCACAAAAGACCAGAAAATTATAAAAACAGTGTGAAACTTTGTTTCTCTGGGTTTTCTCTATGGATCTGACAGATTTCTTTAACCAGAACATTCCAGTCTTCATACTTCCCATATAACAGAGAGTTTACTATATTATATATTGTGTATTGCTGTATTATGAGTAATAAAATTAAGTAGGATGAAAAAGATGGGGCATGAAGCACACATGGGAATGATGAGAAATGCATACAAAATTGTAGTTCAAAAACCTCAAGGGAAGAGACCAATTTGGTGACCTAGGCATAGATGTAGAAGTAATATTAAAATACATGTTCAAAATATGGGATGTGAGAGAGTGAACTGGATTCAACTGGTTAGCTGCTGTGAACTTTGAAGCTTCATAAAAGACAGGAGATTTTCTGACCTAGCTTCTCAGGAGGGACTATGATATTTGTTCTTCATGACGTAATGGTTGGTTATTTATTGTATTGTCAGTATTTTTGATAGACATTTATTCAGACAGATACTGACGTTACTGTATCTGTTAAATTTAGCATACATTGTAGGCTATATTAAGTGATATTTGTGACCATTTTCTAACAGTCCCTGTTAATTAATAAATTTATTTATTTATTTATTTACTTTGCCTAAAATGCAGAATGACTGCATAGTTTATGTATGCCTAAATTTACAGGCAGTTTCATGACAGCACCTGCACAAAGCTGAATAGTGGCCTGTTTCCTGATACCTCGTATCCTGTGGACAAGCCGAAGGAAGCCCTGCAACAATGCTTCATACACCTCAGCAGCTCAGAATGGTTAGTATCGCTTTTCTTTAAAAAAAATTAAACTTTTAAAATTAGAGTACAAGGGAAAATGTAAGTAAGGCCTCTCTTATTTTAATAAGTACTGATAAGGTACATAGATGGGATATCTCAGATGCTGTAGCAGTGGGCTACAGACAGGATAAATGGCTGGCAGGGCAAGAGATCATTCTTTACTCCACAGCATTCAGACTGGCTCTGGGACCCAGCTGTTGGGTACTGGGGGTTCTTTCTCCAGGATTAAGTAGTAAGGCTGACTTCACTCACTCAACATCTATTGTCATGTCATGAATGCTGGATCTATACCTCCATTCATCCTCCCTCTCCTCCCCCTTCATCTTCATGGCATAGTTCTTAGTTGCTTAATTAATTATACACGGGGACAAATTTAGTTTTTGTCTTTACTGGTAAGATACATCATATATTACAAATGTCTGAAAACAAAATGTTGAAGAAAATACCAGGGCCCAAGCTGGACAAAATAAGAGGGCATTTCATATGTGACAAAGCAAGACACTTTGCGATATAACTTATGCACTATACATTATGTAGTAAATTATGGTAGTGAAATCTAGATGTTTAAAATAGGCTGGATATGTAGCTTGGATCTGTCAAACAAGTAATTCAAACAGAATTTTGTTGGAGTAACTCATTGCATTGCAACCATTTTGGAACAATCTAAAAATCTCTTAACTTGTCCCAGGATATCAAGTTTTAACAAAACTAACTTAAGGATTCACACAATCACTGTATCCAATACAAATCTATAACTCTTAGCCAATGTAGAGAATAGAAGATAACAGTATTTGTAAAACAGTCTGATGATTGCCAATATGCCAAAAAATTTTACATAATAAAACATTTTATATATTCCACTTAATTATATATAAAATCTCTGATCAAGGAAACCCAACATGATGCTCTGAAACAGTATTTCATGGACTACTGTGTACAAGACACTGAAAAATGTGTCAACATTAGCGGTAATTATTAATAGGAATTGCCTGTTTGAAGTGTTAAACTCACTTTCATTATTTAATTTATTTTGACAGTATCGCATTATAACATTGATACCTATCTACCAAACTACATGTAATCATATCCCTGACACCATCATCTTAATTATAACAGGCTAATTGAAGAAACAGTACATTCTAATAAGTTTAGAATTGAGAGATGGTAGAACAGCCTGAAGAAAAGACAACTAAGAAGACCTAGGCATAGAAGGGAGGATAATATTAAAAAGGGTCTTAGAGAAATAGGTTGGAAGGATATAGACTGGAATCATTGGGTTCAGAATTGAGACTAGTGACAGGCTCTTCTGAAAACGAAAATGAAGATATGGATTACATAAATGCTTGGTATTTCTTGATTAGCTAAGCAAATATTGGCTTCTCAAGAAGAATTAGGCTGCATGGAATTAGCTAGTTAAGTTAGTTAATGAAAGTTTTATTATAGGATACTTATGAGATGTGTTGCAGCTAAGTAAAGTAGGTGTTTTTTTCCAGGGAAGTGACGATGCAGGGCCTGCAATTGTTGGTACGTCTGATGCGCCATCATCCTGAAACCATCCGCACTCAGCTTCATTCTGTTATTGTGGCTGTGGGGAAACAAGTGCGCAACCTCCGCTCACAAGTGGCACGTGCTGCTTGTCAAGCAAGCGGAGAGCTCTTCCTGTCACAGAAAAGGGCTCTTGAGACTGTAAGTGCTACTTGACAGCAGTTGTGGCTGTGGCTGTGAGAAAGGGTAGAAGTCACTGAGTTCACAGTGCAGATGGTGCTATAGTCAAACACAGTATGATGGACAGCATACAGTCATATGATTCTGATGTTGAGAGAGGCCAAGGAAATGCATACATGTAATTAATCACTGTCTTCATAACTCTTCAAGCCCTTGGATTATATTGATAGAGAAGCTTTAGGATTCAGTTTTCAGGCATTCTTGCAAAGTATTCTAATCATTTTAATTTTATGTTTTATTGTACAATCTCTACACAGTGTGCCTAAGAAAAGCATGGATTTTGAAGATCGTGTTTGTCTGTCCATCTATATTTCAAATCCAGATTCATTGGATGAATTTTAGTAAAACTGGTTATGCCATCAAAAGTGTCGCTGTTGGCCCTCCAAACTGTCTCTGCCCTGCACAAAACGTTGGTGCCACTTAAACACAGCTCTGCGGCCGAAAGCTTCTTCGCCATACACTTGCTTCATCATGTTAAACGTTTTGCTAGGGTATTTGCCTAGTTTTTGGCAGAACTTGATGTTTGCCCGTTGTTCGAACTGCCACATTTTTTATTTCTGCCACTCACATTTAACTGCAGTTCACAATAGAGGCCATAGTTCTGCTTACACTGTTTACACACAATTGCCTCTTGCTGTGACGAGAGAGGAACTGACAGGACATCATACCGTGGCTCAACCTATCCACTGCAGTGCACTGCAACGACGCTTTGCGACCAGTCCACGAACTTATTGACTACAGTAGTAAAAGCAGGGGTGTTTTGAATGTGTGGAATAATCCAAATTCATATAAAACTTTGTTTTGTGACTCTAGCCCTTTGTTACAGATGTTAAGCTTTATCTTGCACAGTGCAATGTATGTTTGTATTAAAACCATTGAACGTAATTGGGTAGTTGAACTAAGCAAGTTGGCTCAAGTTGTGAAACTTCTAATTTCTGTTTGTGATATGCCTAATTTGAATTACAGCCAGAATACTGACTATCCCAGTGGAGTTTCTTGTGAGTATCCTTAGTCCCTCCAGGCAAGTGATAAGATACTCGTATTACCTCAAATTAAACCTCTGCTTCCTTGCATTTCAATTCCATCTCATTTTCACTAATAATCCTATAATTCAATGCTATTCAATCTGAGTTATTTGAATTTCCCTGGAATGATATCTTCAGGAAAATCATCAAGAACAAACAATTCTCTCTCTCTCTCTCTCTCTGATAATGGAAAGCCACGTGACAGTTCTCCAGCTTAGAAGATAGGTACAGGTATTATGTGAAACTCAATTATTTGGGCTTACCAAATTTCATAACTTGTAGTTTTTTCTTACCAGCCTGTCCACAGTTGAAGGCGAAATTGACAGTTATCAGCTAGATGGGCCATCACTACAATACAGCAGCATTATACTTGATGCACTTAATAACATGTTTCCTGGGTAGTGAATATGGAAGTGAGGCCCTGTGATTTGGCCTGTAATACTACTAGATTTGACATCCAATAATTTCATCTGGGGGGGGGGGGNAGAAGTGTTTTATATGAGTGTAAGGGGCAAATGGTTATTTTTATGAACTCGAACAGTGGATCCCTGCAATTATTGATGTAAGAATTACAGAGGTACCAAGGCATGTGTGGTCTGAAAACAGTCATTGGCTACTTGTCTCTGATGATGCAAAATGAGATGATGTGAAAATTTACTGACTGAAAATTTTTCAGTTAAATTTTATTTAAGTGTTTTTCAGTATGTATAGTGAAAATACAGCCCCTTAAAATCCAAAAGTGACCTCTGTTGAACTGAAAGTTAAAGAATTATTGTTCATGGTGGTTGCTTGTTTTATTCATCACATTTGATGTGGGGTATTATTTCTTTCTTTCTTTCTTTCTTTCTTTCTTTCTTTTCTTTCCTATTACACTTTCATATTTTGTCTCCTTCCATTCTTTCTCCTGTTTTTCTTTTTAATTTCGTGTCCACTCTGTTGTTATTCCCTTCCTCCCTCTCCTTCAAGCTAAAACAGCTCCATCACCTCTGTTCTTCCATAATTTTACCTGCTTCTATTTTTACTCCTACTTTCCTTTCCCATCCAATTTATATTTTATCCTGTTTTCATTGGTTGGATATACAAGTGTAAGTCAATAAGTAAGTTACAAATTGATATAGAACTTAAACAGATAAGAGTACTGATTTGAAAAATGCTTTTGTTTCTCAACATAATCTCCCTGTACATTGAGACACTTGTCCCATCATTTCACAAGCCCCTGAAAACCAGCAGCATAAAATTCTTTGTGCTGCTGTTGGAACCAGGCGTGTTGCTCTTGCATGACAACGTGCATCCCCATACTGCCAACAAGACAAATGAGACACTGCGAAATTTCAAGTGGGAAGTCCTCAAGCATCCTCCGTATAGCCCCAACCTTGCTCCAAGTGACTTCCATTTGTTCAGCTGTGATAAACATCATCTTTTGGCTGAACTTTTTCCCAACGATGAAGCTGTAGTAACAGGTGTCACCGCATGGCAGACTTATATCAAAATAATAATTACCCAATCTTCAGTCCTATAAAATGGAATGAATTTCTTGAACAATAGCTTGATCATCAGCTTCTCTCAGAATGACACTACTCCATTAGTACAGATAATTTGGAATTTCTGTCATTTAATTTTGTAGAATAACACATTTCTTAACTGTAATTTTGAACCAAATGTGTATTTGTATGCTTTCAGGATTTGGATGAACTTGCCTGTCCGTTATTGCACAGAACTGCTGACACAAACAAGTTCTTGAGAGCAGACAGCAATGCTGCCCTGGATAAGATGATAGAGGTTATCAGTCCTTCAAAAGCTGTTGCCGTCATTGTAGGGAAGGGCATAAGGTGAGACATGAAGAACAAATGTTTCTAATTTAATTTTTGGTTCAGTTCTTTCATTGTTATAGACATGTCATAGAAGAGCATAGACAGTTATGCTGTGTATTATAGACACAACTGTTCTGCCAAATATACAAATGTCCAACAACAAAGTGTTTGTTTTATGATATCCCAAATCTGAGAAGTGGGAAACTTTTCTTTAGATGCCATTGTAACTGTTGTATCTTTTATAATGCAACTCAATATAAATCATTTTATACAACTTACAAACATAATAAAAGAATTGAGGTTTTCACAGCGGTAACTATGAAGAAAGCAGTATTCTGGGATGTGGTACCATGTAGATGTGGTGTTAACCGATGTTTCGGAGGAACGTATCGCCTCCATCTTCAGGGTAGAAGGAAAAATAGGAAAATCTGCAAGCGAAGAGACAGTGAGAACCAGTGCAAGCAGACTGAACTGATGATGGAAATAAACTCAGCTATGTGAGAGCAGTGAAGGGGGGGGGGAGTCTACATGGGAAATCAGTGGAGAGGGTCTGGGTCTGGGACAGAAGCAGGCCTTTCTCTCCCCCGACACAGTATCCTATACAAAACCCTGCTGTCCCAGAGCCATCCCCCCTCCATCTCCACTGATTTCCCATGTAGACTTTCCCCCCCTTCCTTCCCTGCTCTCACATAGCCGAGTTTATTTCCAACATCAGTCCAGTCTGCTTGCACCGGTTCTCACTCTCTCTTCGCTTGCGGATTTTTTTTTCTTCTACCCTAAGATGGAGGCGATACGTTCCTCTGAAACGTCGGTTAACACCACATCTACATGGTGCCACATCCCAGAAGACTGCTTTCTTCATATTAAAAGAAGTATCTTTTCCATTTCATCTATTTTACCATTTTCAGGTATTTTCACAATTTTTCAACTAACTGAACTCTTTTTTTCTTAAAAAACAGTTTACTGAGGGCAGAAATATTTTATATATGGAGAGATTTGTGATTGCTTACATAATGATTATCAAATGCACTGGAGAAATGAACATAAAGAATTAAGAATACTTATAACAGGAATAAATATTTGACATTTTGGATCTGGAGAAACAAAATGATAAAAGAAGAGAATGTACGCTTAATAGGCATGTTTGATAGAAGAAATTGTACATGAAATTATCGTTCTTATACAGAGAAATGTGCACTGCAGTTTCAGCAACTATTCTTACTGCTCGTGGTGGTTACTTATTTTATTCATCAGATTTCATGTGGGATATTATTTTTCCTATAATCCTTTCCTATTTTGTCTCCTTCCCTTCTGTCTTCATTGTTAATTTACCATTTCTTGTCTGCTCTCTACTCATTCCCTTCCTCACTCTTCTTCACATTAGCCCAGCTCCATTATATCTGTTCTTCCATAATTTTACCTGCTTCCAACTTAACTCAAACATTCCTTTTCCATTCAATTTATATTTTATCCTATTATCATTGGCGGGATACAGTTTGGATACCCCACTCCAAATCCATATAATGGCATATATCCTAGCAACAATAGAAGACATTTTGGGTTTTACCACTTATCCTGGCAGAAACAGATGATTTTTTTTAATTCACTTAGTGGGGGGTGGAGTCCAACTGGATTCACTCAGCATGGCGGCCAATGATTGGCCTATTGTAGCCTGCCCCATGTGATTATGATGATGGAGAATTTGGTGGAATGAAGATTGGCAGGGGAAACCAAAGTACTCGGAGAAAACATGCCCCAGTGCCACTTTGCCCAACACAAATCTCACTTGACCACACCCGGGATCGAACCCGGACTGCTGCAGTGGGAAGCCAGAGACTAACCACTTGAGCTGTGATCCGGCCCCAGCGACAGATGATAGATTGGGTTTTGACCCATGTTCTAATATTGGCAGAAGACAGACGAGTTTCCTCATATATCCTAGCAAGAACAGAAGGTAGTTTGGTTTCTGTCATATCCTAGCAAGAGGAGAAGGTAGTTTGGTTTCCCTCATATGCTAGTAATAGCAGATCATGGTCACAGCTTTTCCTGCATTCAAGCAGCATTAGAATATAGTCTCAGTTTTTCCCATATCATAGCAATGATCTCATTGTTCTCACAATCCCAGTGCCTTTCTTGTGGCACAGATAATGGAAACATGATTTAGTAACAAAATTAACAGTTTTCTAAGTGCTTTCCTACATTTGTATCTTTATGAATTTGTTTCTGTATTGCATGATTTGGGAGGAATAGGCTGGGATAGGAGAACGGATGGACTTTGGCGAATATATATATATAATTAAGACTGCAATAATCAATTCAATCTCCTCTTAATTTCCTCCTGAATCAGGTTTTGATCTGTTATCGTCGTTCCCAAATATGTGAACTGTGCCGCATTTTCAAAACATCTGTTTCCTATCTTTATGTCATGATTTTGCCCTGCATTTTGGTGATGAGACAGTAACATATACTTAGTTTTCTCTGTGTTTACTTCTGGACCAACCTCTTTACTTGCATTAATTAAAGTTTGTGTGTTTTTCACTATAAACAAAAATGAAATACACATATGTGTGTATGAATTATTTAATGTATGCTTCAAAATTATGTTTTAATAGAGCACTGAGAACATTAAAATAATGAAACAGATATCATTATAATGCAATCTGTGCTCTACAAAGGCTCCCTATTGTTTTTGGTTATTTTATTCTCAATTGCCATTCTGTTCAGGAGGTAGTGATGAATTGTTTTATGTGAAAGTCTGAAAATGTACTCATAACATCACTGTTGCAAGCTGTCTTGAAAATTTTATGAATTATGAAGAAAGTGTACTGAACATAAAGTGTGACTTCCATTTCTCTTTACAACTTTTGTTTGGAGCATTTTTCTCTCCAACAGAAACACATATAGGTCCTCATGTGAAGTAGGCAAGAAGCTTGTCCTAAATAAAAATTTATGTGGCTTGACTGTTTTTCATAAAATCATCCTGTATCAAATATCATGAAACAATGTTCATTGCTTCCTGAATTGTTTTATGTGTATGGTCAAACGGGCTAAGTGAAAATAATAGACACTCCACAGTGTTATAAATGCATCTACTAAAATTACTCCAATATAAAAGTTTCTTGTATGAAAGTATGTGTTTTTAATGAGTTTAACTATAACCCAGCTTGTTTTTAAAAACTAAGTATTACACACAATAAAATGATACAGTGCATTGTAGCAGTTTGAATACAGTATATGCCTGATGATGGTGTTATATGGCTAAAATGTCATAAAACATATATGAAACTTAGACTAAGTGGTATTTAACCAATCGATCAAACGATGCACTTACAAAACTATTGCATGTGTGTGTGCGCACGTGCCAAATTAATTCAATAGGATATTGCAAACATAAACAACTTTCAGCAATAAAATTTAAAATTTGAGAGTAACAGCTTTAACAAGAAATCGTGTATAAAAATTTTTCACTTCTTATTCACTGCCTCACATGCAGACTTGTGTTAAAATCTTAAAATTCAATTTTGAATTTTAAAATTATTTTTCATATTGCTGGTGCTGTACATATTTCAACCAATATGGTCATCATCAGGTGCTTACAAAAATTCTGTTTGGAAACTGCTGCACTTCTGTCAATGAATACAGTTCTAAAATACACCCTCACTTATGTGCCCATATGCTGTTGTACATTTATAATGCTGGATGATTCCTAGTACGTGTCATGTACAGCTGTACAGGACACATAAGAGGAATCTCCCAGCACTACCATACCATAAAGAAAACTATAGTAATTTCCTATCCAAGCTCTCAGGGTGTGATAACTACAGGAGCACACTTTAACTCTATAATGGCTGTAGCCAACAATAGTATCAATTATGGAGGCCTTCTTAGAGTGTCTTTGATTCTTTCATAGTGCATGTTGGCAGTAGTGCATATTTTTAAAAAATCTTAATAAGTCAGGTATCTCTGCGTGAAAGGAAGACTGCATAACATTTTGGTTTCCAAAAGAACTGTGTTGCTTCTTCATAATTGTATAAACAAGCTTTCTGTTTTAACTGTCCTGACTGGATTTAGTTACAGAAGATTCTGGCTTGCTATGTGGTTAGTAGGGTCGCTGTGCTGGCGTCATTTTAAACTCACTCTAACTTTCTCTAAAAGAAATGTCTCGGTTTGAGTTTGTACAATTATTCTGTACTTTAAATTGTGTTTGAAGTGCACAGCCATTCTGTACTGTCTATTCACTTGGTCAGAATTACTTGCTAAATTTTTTGTGTTCTTTTAACAATTTTCATGGATGTCCAGCTTGCCTTCCCTTCTGTCCATGTTGAATAGTGATAGTTCTGAGCACTGGCATAAGACTAGGCTTTCACTGGGCTATAACTTCGGCATGGGGGATCTTTTGAATATAGGACCATCAAAGCTGTGACATGCTGCTTTATGCTAATTGGGGATTAAATGGAATGTTGATAGCTACTTTCTGTCTCTCTGAAAATCTGACAATTGAAAACATAGTTCCTGGTTAGATGTTTTGTTGCTGTGAAAGTCCTCAAGGGTACCTTTAGAATGTATTCTGTATTACCTTGTTTTTATGGGTGTTGACATGTGAGGCACTGTGGGACCAAACATCTTGAATGTTTCTATAACCAACCACTTGATCAAGTACACTCTGTTCCTCAGTCACCACATTTAACTATGGAATTTTTTGACCTGTTTGCATGAAACCTAGCTTGAATATTATAACTCCCCACCCTTTGTGTTTTTTTCCTAAAAAAGTTTTATTAAGTAGTTACTTCCAAAAATATAAAGCAACAGCTTTTCAACAGTACAGAATATTTTTATGTGATGACAGCTCTATCCTGTCTTGCCAGATTGAGCAACATGATTTAATGGTAATGATCCTGGCTTCTATTCAGGAAGAGCCAAATTCTAATATCAGCTGGGTTATCCACAGTTTGTCAACAGTATTATCCATTATGTCAGTGGCATGTGTTTTTAGGCATTTTACATGCCATTTAAATTCACTCTGTGTTTATAGTTTTTACCAGTCAATATTGCCTTTTGTACACTATTTTATTATGTTAGGTGAAGAAGTGAATATAAAGAACTAAGCAAGGCATGTAGCAGTTATAAATTTGTGACAGTTGGGGTCTTATGGAGAAAAATGTCCATTTTACTATGTCTTAGTATGTCAGGGAGTTTTAAATATTAATTCTCCTTTGATATTCCCAAACACTGAAATGTTGCAGCCACCAGAATGCCATTGTACGAACTTCTTGTGCCCGATTGTTGGTGAGTTTGGTGAACAGGATTGGTGTAGATAAAGTGATGGCACACCCTGGAGACATCAGGGACAAGATCCTCATTTCTGGCTCCAACCTGTTGACGGAAGGAAGTCTGGACACCAGGTGAGGTGGAAGGCTGGCATCTGGATTCACTATCTCATGATAGGGACTGGGTCTTCTGAACATGGTCATAAACCTTAAGAGTCCATAATAATGTGGGGAATTTCCCAACCAGTTGAAAGACTATTAACTTCTTGAGAAGGACACTGATCCATGTTGTTATTTGGTTACACCACGGGAAAATGTGGAACCCTGTGATTATACAGTGTATTTAAAATCTTAATATCACATCTATTCCAGCTTTTTAAAAGAGTTCAAAGCATACTAAACAGTGTATAAAGAAAAAAAATGATCAAACCTGACCACATTATAGCATATTCAATGTTACTGTTCCTCTTTTGTGACATTATTATTTGTCTGTTAACCTGAAGTTCACAGTGAACATTTACCCGGCATTCCTTTGTAGTTGCTGTTGACTGTCTTATAGATAAACAGGTTGTAAAATTGAGCAAAATACACTTAGAGGGCGTATTTTGTGAAAAGAATTGTAAATGACATGTAGACATCCATAATGTTTAAACTGTTTATAAGAAAAGAATATTTAATTCATGCTGAAAAGGGAAGTAATATTCCATAATTGTTACAATGCATGCAGCCACAAAAGAAGGACACATCACAAGACACAGTATACACAAAATATAGGAAGAATGATATAATATGCGAGTTTGAAATACGACTAATATGTTGGGTTTTTGGACTTTATCCATCGTCCTGGTTTTTAAGATAACAAATAAAAACACGACNAGTGCAATAGTTTAACGTAATTAACACACCCGAGGATGGCACAGTGATGCTGAAACATGTAGTGAAGTGACAAGTGAGATTGTGTGCACTAGCAGATGGTCACATACACATACATACATACTTACAAACATAGACATACACATCATGGATATAATTAGAATTATGTTGGGACGCAGAAGGATTGATTCGTGCAGGAACTTATTTAGAGAATTAGAAATCTTACCACTGGCATCTCAGTACATCCTATCTCTTATGCTCTTTGTGATAAAAAATAGAAACAAATTCATAGTAAATTCAGAGATTCATAGAATAAATACCAAAAGGGAGTTTACTGTTTAGGAACAAAGGTCTATAATAATCTACCACAATATATTAAGGATATATCGAGTGACACTAAGAGTTTTGAGGTACAATTAAAACAATTTTTGTATTTACATTCTTTTTATTCTTTACAGGAATATTTTTGTTATAAATCTTTTTAAGGTGCCAGTAGTTGTCTTGTTTACAATTAAAGGAAGATGAGGTTGTCAGTCTGTGTTCTGGTTTTTAGATGCTTATTTTAGATATACATAATTTTTATATTACTGTATACTAGTCATTGTTTCAATTTATTATATAATTGATGTATGTTATACAAGACTCATNGATTTATTATATAACTTTAACTATTGAATTTTTAATTAATAGACTTGCATAAAACTATACAAATTGAATAAGGTTTGCCATTACTTTTACTGCTAAAATTAACTTATTTATTATATTGTACATGTTTATCAGTATTTTATACAACTGTGCATGCTATTAGATGACAACTGTAATCTTTAGTTGTGACTATAACAAGGACAATCTCCACATCCACATGAGAATACTCTCGACAGGATTTATGGAAGGTGAATAAATGAAATGAGGCATTGTTGTTCACCACTGTTACACTTATGAGAAGAACATGTCAGATTTCATGAAAATTCTTTCAGCAGTTAAGTTGCTTAGTGCATACAGGCAGTCTGAAAGGCAAGTGGAACTTAATAGGCACTTCACAGTGTTGTAAATGTGCTTAAATCATACCCACAAAATATCAAAAGCAGTTAAAAAATAACAGTATCCTGGGCTTGTTGTAGGTAAATAAAAAAAACAAATTTAAATATGGTTAAAGGTGTTTTTTTTAATATTTTTCAATTCTTTAGACCATAGGTCTGTTTTATTCTAAAACTTCAATGTCACTATCTTTTAAATGGTCCTTCAGGAATTGTTCCCTCTTTATGAGAGTTTTCCTTCCTCAGGGACTTTGTGCAATATGTCACTTTGGTATGTCTGATGTATCATACTCGTATAACCCCCAGTCCATGGGTTCTCATTCAGTATATTCATATCACCAAATCTGGTGGGGTCACCCAAGGTTGAGGTTAGAGAATCCTCGAAATATTAAACTATACAACATGATAACTGAAAATATACAGTGGTCAAGATATTATTTTGTGTATGAATCATTGTTATTATTTTTTTTCAGGTGCTTTGCCAAACAACTGTTTCGAATGCTGTCCAGCTACCCAACATTTAATTCAGTAATGTCTGAAGTGATCCCATCACATGTACTGAGAAATATCAGCAAAACACTCCAGAACTTGAAGTAAACTCCATAAAAGAATTAATCTAGTTTTCGGATATGTTTGAATATGTTTCGTTCTCAAAATATATTAAGTGCTCTTGTGTAAGTTTATATTAATACCTTATTAATTGCTGAATAAAGTTTATGATAAACTGAAGATCTGAACAAAAATGAGAATTGATACTGCAAATACACCCGGCATGAATTCCAACTGTAAACTAGATTTCCTTCTTTAAAAGCAACTGTTGTAGTTACTGTCAAACTGGAAAAGTCAGAATCATCTCATTTCCTATTCATTGATAAGTAGTCACAATCATGATGTGTATTTGTACCAACCGTCTTACAGTGCACACAATTTCACGTTTCTCCTCACTACATGTTTCGGCACTAATGTGCCATCTTCAGGTGTGGTTTTCTTTTATATATATTGTGTGCTGTGAGGATCAACATAACTCGCGAATTTGAAGTACGACATATAGATGATAAATCTTGAAAAGTTTTAATATACAAACTTTATTATCATGACATATATATTTTTTGATCATTTTATAAAGGAGTCGGCCAGAAACCTTAGAAGTTGAACCGGAAGAAGAAGTAGATACAGACGAGAAAGGACCATATATTTTACAAAGTGAGGTGGAAAAAGCTATCAAGGAAATGAGGAAGGGAAAGGCTACAGGAGATGATGATGTACCTGGAGATGTGCTCAAGTTACTGGGAGAAGGTGGTTTGAAAACACTGACAAAACTAATGAACACCATA